>NW_008795035.1:1080381-1100002 GCF_000699145.1 Aptenodytes forsteri
GGGGCTTCTGGCCTGGCCCGGGCTGCGGGCACGCAGCTGCGCTGCCTGGGGTGTGCGGGGGAAGAGACCGTGGACCGTCCCCCCCCGCGGGTTCCGAGGTTTATTTGTGTCCTTTTAATGCGCATCTTAGGGGCAGGAAGAAAGATTAAACCCAGCCTTGCGGAAGTTGATGGGAATTTGCTTTAATGAGGGCAGGATTTCACACAAGGCGAAAGGGCTTAAAAAGGAATATTGTTTCCAAAACCAGCTCCTTCTCTCCCCCTTCCCCCAAGGAAACAACTTGCAGGGATCCTGTGCTGATTCAGAGGTGCGGGGTGAGTCAATGCGTAACACTGTTAGCAGCTGCAGTTTCAAGATCCATGGTTAAGGTAACAGAAATGACACGGGCAGATTTCAACCCTGCCCTCCCCCCCACCCACCCCTGTTCAGGAAAAAATAAGCTAAACTTATTTTTTATGGAGCTCTCAAATAGGTATTAATTTGTCTGTCCTGAAAGATAAAAATCCTTTTATTTTTATTATTTCATTTTTATAATTACAATGATATAATATATTGCAGGGAGGGTTTTTTTGAGAAAAACATGAAAATTACTGTCTTCCCCTGAAATCATATCGCTTACTTTATTAGAAAAAATTTAGTGGGTCATTAAAACTTTTATTTGATCTGTTTTGATGCCTTAAATGTTGAGAAGGAATCTGAGCCTGTATCCAGTGATTTAGCTTTTTGTGTTTTGTAAGACTGAGGGACTGGCAAACATTCTTAAATTTCAGGTGGGGGAGGGTTAAAAGATTTTTTTTTCCTGGAGTAAATAGAGCATTTTCTTGTCTAAATTAGACAATCATATGTTATATGAGTGTCCTTTTAATAGGAATCATTAAATAAATGGAGAGGCCTCATTACAGAAACATTACCATAAATCATCATATTCCCACAGTATAATTTCTGTATCAGAAGTAGCGGGGCCTCTGTTTAACAGACCCCTTAAGCATATGCTTAAATCCATTTTTGCTCACAAAGAGTTTTACCTATGATTGCAGTGATACCATAACTGTGCGTGTCACTGATAGTCATAGGATATTTATGTCTTTGTCATATGTAAAATCTGTAAACTTATGTTGGAAGGCTGTGTTTGCATAGCCATGACATGATTTCTAAGACAAAAGTCTTATGCTGCTGTAGAACAATGCTCCCTCATGATATTTTATATCATTGATTCTGTATCAGAGCTTTTTTGCACTTAAATTATCCCCAAGAACTATTTCTGTAGAGATTGTAAGTTTCAGAATAAAGCATCTCTTCTGTTTTGTTTTTTTTTCCCTAATCTAAAATTGTATCTTTTGCATTTTTTTGCTCTGATCATGACTTTCCCTCTGTGGTTCCCAAAACAAACAGCTGGCTGAAGTAGGATTGCCCTTATTTGCTCAACTGGTTTTGAACAGCAGCTCTCAAAAATGTGGATAGAAAAAGGAAATACCAAACGTGCATTTGATTTGCAATCTTACAATTTTAAGGATTCAATTCTATCGCTTAAAACGTTAGGTGCAGATAAAACAGTTTGTTCTGTTCATGCGATCCATAAATTTTTAAGGCCAGAAGAGACCATTAGGACCAACTGACTTCCCGCACAGAAAAGATCGAAGACCCAATAGTATCTGCATCGAGTCCACACCTCCTGTTCAGGCCAAACTATATGTTTTAGAAAAATAGCCTGTTTTATCTGGACCTTTGTAAAACCACTCAAGCTACTTACTGGCTTTAGCTGATCTACTTGCTTGAGTGCATAATTTTCAACTATCTTGAAACAGTATTGGAGAATGCTTCAAAATAATTATCTGACTCTAAAACCTGTGCTAGGCGGGTGCAGGATTATGGCGGCTGTGGTTGGAGATAAGCGTCCTCAGAGAATCAGTAAGGCTAAACCAGACAATTCCACAGACTCTCAGCTGTGTTGACACAATGGAAACACTTTGCCCATTGTCTGTGAAACGTTTGTTTTTTCAGATATGTTCTGGACACTAGCATCTTTCCAGCTGCCATAATAACCTCCTGTCCTATGTTTTCATGTCTTTTGATTGGATCATTTGGCAGGTTTCCATGGGCAAAAGTAGGGGGAAATGTATCTTTTCCTCAGTGGGTTTATATGGTACTTTCTCAGAAACTTGCTTCTGACCTCCTGTTAGAGTTGGTGTGGACAAATTTTCAGGAATGGTGGACAGCAGTTGTCCCCTCGCTGGGTGAGACTGGTGGAGCAGAGATTTCAGGTAAGAACATTATTCTGGTACAGCTTGCAGGGCTGGTGGTTTTGAAAGACAACTCTTCAAAAGCTAATCCACCAGAAATCAGTCTGCCTTAGGCAGAAATTGCTCCCCTGACCCTGTGCCAGGGAATGATCTCAAAGTTAAGGATGCCTGCTCTCTCGCTGTGACAGCCCTTCCTAGCCCATGAGCTTTCTTGCAGCTCTAAAAAAGTGACGAAGGGTGAAGCAGCAATGCAGCTCCAGAGCAATCACCTGCCATGTGGGATGTGGAGCTCAGCCTCCAGCAGGGCATCAAAAAGCTTAAGATTTCCTCCACCAGCTCATTAAAGCATGTGAGCTTCTGCATTTATTTCAAAAGGTTTGAGTCAGGCATTGCCCCCTTAGCTAACAGCAGCTGCATCATCTGAGGTTTCAGCATGGACAAACGCACAAACACAGGGAAGCACTGGATCCTATTAGCTCTTCTCTAGACAGAATCATTTTTAATTCTGGTGCCAGGGTCTCCTGCCCCAAGACCCCTACTCTGCTGTGAGACTTGAAGCAACTCCCACCCTCCCTGGTGCTCCGTGTGAAGTGTGTCAGAGCTGCCACAGGGTGCCAAGATACATCATGGCCCTACTCAGCTTCACGCTGGATGAACAACGCTGGAGCAAAGCAAATAGGTTTCCTCGGATGACGCTTTCTCCCAGACGTGTAGATGATCCCAGCATGAGGCATTAGGGTTACATGAGACACCTTTTAGTTGTGTCAGCTGCAGTGGGATGAATTTTATGTCAAAGTGAGTTTGCACAACTGGAAATGTAAATTTGTTGGGTTTTTAAGAATATCAGCTGAAAGTATTGCTATTAGATGAGGTATGAAAGAACCGACTTCTCCTCCACCAGAGGATGCTACTCAGGAAAGTTGCTTGCCTGCCCTCTCTGTTTCTCTTTCCCATAAAAGAAAAAGCTGACCCACCCACGAAGTCCTCGATGTCCGTAGACACTGTTGAGAGGTTGGGTAGCGCACTCTTATAGCAAATGCCAAGCTTCTCTGCTCACTCAGATCTGTGTCCTGGCCCTCAGTGCTCGCCTAGCCACCAGAAGGGATGGCACAGCAGAGGAGAAATCTCCAGCGCCAGTGGCTAGTACCTGTATCACACTGCACCACTGCTGTGGTGCCGAGAGCCGACTGTGGCTGGGAGTCTCACATCCAGAACAAGTGTTTTACCATTGAAACTTTGGAGATTTGATCCTTACCCCTTTCTTTTGTGTGATTTTTTCCTCCAAGACCCAGTAGTGGTCTTCACTTCTTCTGAGTACCTTGAGGCATATGTTAGACTGGAGGCTGGCTGTGCATTTTCAAGCCTCAGTCAGACTGAGGATTTCCCAATAAGAGGGGGCAAGGGGGTAATCTATTTTCCAGTTACATTTGGGTGTGATGGTCTGCAAGAGCTTCAGTTGCTACAGCCCTGGCATTCAAGCCCTGAGTGAATTCATCCTTATCTTTATCTGGTGAATATGTTCATACACCGCCCACCTTGGTTTTACCGCCTGCCAGCTCTGAAGCAGAGTTCGTTGGCTTGCACCATAGACTCAAGCTTCATGGATTAATTCCTCCAAGCAACATTACTCATGAACATAGAGATTTGCCAGGGCAGAGCTTTGATGCAGGGCTCTCTAACCATCAGCTGTTTGCAGTTCATCAGGTGGCAGAGCGTGTGGAGGCGCTGGGCCAGTTTGTGATGAAGACCAGGAGGACCCTGAAGGGCCATGGAAATAAAGTTCTCTGTATGGACTGGTGCAAAGACAAGAGAAGAATTGTGAGCTCTTCCCAGGTATGCTGTTAGGCGGATGTTTTTCAAAGCTACTGTTGGGCACTATACAAATCTTTTGGCTGTACTATGTGCCACGCTTTGCAGATGATACCTGTGTATATTGTAAATGTTTTCAAGAGTTCATTGGCAATGTATTTGTTCAGAGAGCACAAATCCAAGCTTCTGATCATTGCTACACCTGTTTTAGCTAACACCCTAAATACTTCTTGTCCAGTCATATACAGATTTTCCCCATATTCCCTAATACAATAGAAAATAGACAGAACTCATCTGAGGCCACTTTTATTTCCTTGTTCTTTACAGATAAAATACTTAGTAACGATTTCAGTTTATGTGTTCGGAGAAAATAATCAGGGGAAGGGAAGAAATGTTGATTCTTCTAGAGATTTCTGTGCGCAGAAATTTCTTCTGCAGTCTGCATGATTGGTGCGGCCTTGAAAGCCTCAAACATGCTGCCAAAATTACTGCATTTACTTGGGCATTTTGAGAAACAGTCCTAACACCTGCTCGAGACCAGTCTCATGAGCTGGAGGAGGTAATGAGGTAATTACTTTCTAGATCCCCTGGTTTGTCCTGAGCCCCGTGTGTGGCAGTGAGTGAGCTTGTTGCATCTCACAGCTGTTCATTGACCTATATGAAATCTGTCAGGGGTCTCACTTGAGGGATAAAAATAGGCAATCTGCATTGCAAGCCACCTTCAGTTACTGTGAGTTTTTACCATTCATGGTGATCTCAGCAGAGAGAATAATTTTAAATAATTAATGTCACTTTTTTTAAAGTGGTTACAATGTCAGTGTGTAGATCAGAACGCCAAACAGGCAAGTTGTAATGCGTTTTTGCATTTTTTACTCTATTTTAAGAACTGTAGTGAGTCCAGGTACAGCAACAATTGTTGCTCAGTAATAAACATTTCGCTTTCATGATATGGGAGGATAACAATATTATGTGCATAAGGCAACGTAGCTGCATGAGTGTAGCTGGCATACACAAAGTGATTGTGTTGCTCTCTGTGGAGTGTTCTTACGATGGCTATTTAGCAGATTGTATCAATGGATAATTGAACGTTAAGTAAGTGTAGTGAGAAGTAAAGGGAAAATCAGGAAAAAACAGGAAAGGGAAGATGAATAAACAGTGCAATGTCCATAAATAGTCCGCATGAGCGCTGCCAGCTCAGCAAGTGATTTGTAATACAGGTCACCTCTTGTATTTGTAAGGCCCCATACTGAGCCACTGACAGGTATCATTTGGGAGAGGGGACCGGCTTTGCAGGTGGTGATTACAGGCTGGGAGAAACACATCATGGTTGAAAGGAGGCAAGTGAGGGCTCACTAGTGGCAGTTTCCTGAGAAGACGGTCCTGTCCATGGCGTGTGCTGCAAGTGAGAGGTGTTCTCATAAACCTGCTAAAAGGGATGGGAAAAAAATAAAAAAATAAATTGGTCTTTTAAGCCGACATCTGTTGTCTCAGTGAGGAGGAGATACGCTTTTCTTCTGGTCAAAGACATAACACAGTACTGAGGAGTGTCTTCTCGGTGCTTCGCTGTGACCATTGTGCTGTTGTAAAAACAGAGACAAAAATTTCATGAAATAACAGACTGGGGGATGGAAATGAGCAGCAGAGTTTTCCCCAAATCTGGGAAGTAGGCTGACAGCCATGTCTCTGGGAGGCCTCAGTTTCTCTCTCTGTTTATGTGCTTTCATTTAGGATGGGAAGGTGATCGTGTGGGATTCCTTCACTACCAACAAGGTAAGTGAAACTTCAGCAAAAGTCAGATTTCTATGCACAGGGCAAATGATGGTGGGATAAGATGGAGAGCTAAAGGGCTCACAGGTGTCACAGGAGGCAGTGGGATGATGGGATAACATGCAAACCTCCACCAGCAGCTCAAACCAGGGGGCCCAGGGCAAACCACCTCCCTTGACCTGTCTCTGAGCAAAGTCCCTGTCAGGGCACTGGGGTTTGTCATGGTCTCCAGTGGGAGACTCTGATCTAGCCTCTTCGCTGACAGGGAGGGCTCCCGGCTGGGGGCAAAGCCCAGCCAGCAAAACAGAGGCCCTCCCTGGGTAACCCCTGTACCAGGTGCCATGTGTGATCACTCGGGAACCTTCAGCAGTGGTGTTCACTGTGAAATGGTGTCGCTGCTCCTCCAAGCCCTGCCAGGGCTGCCTCACGGCACCCTGCTCCACACAGCTGAGGAAAAACCAGCTTGTTTATGACTCACTTTTACACGTACAGCAGTGGGGACCTTTTACAGCACTGAGTAATCCAAATAAAACATGCTCTGTGATCAGTTTGGGGCTTGTGAATAAGGTGGAAAGTGTCAGGGAGGGACTAGCCATCTTCCTGCTGCTCTGCTGGGTTCTGCAGTAAGGGTTGTCCCAGCCTTACACATGAGTTATGGCTGGGGGAAACACCTGTACCTTTCACTGACCCTAAGGATGTCCCACAGAAATACTGAACTTACTACTCTACACTGTTTTCCTTGCACCGATTAGAGAAACAGTGACATCCCAGTTTAAAGAGATGCTGTGTTTCAGGAACATGCAGTGACGATGCCGTGTACCTGGGTGATGGCGTGTGCATATGCCCCATCTGGATGTGCCATTGCTTGTGGGTAAGTTCCCAGTTTCCCCAACTGCTTACACAGAGAAGCTTGATTTGTAGTGGTGTCCTGGTGCCTTCAGATGATGACAGCTAGAAGTTTGTGTGCGTTGATTGTGGGTGGAAGGACTACATTCAGTGCCTCCTGATTCTATTCCCATAATGGCTTGTACACATTATCTTCACTGACTTCAGTGCAATAACATTTGTTGTGCAAGCATGGAAAATAATCCTCTTTCAGCATTTACATCATGGGTTAGGAATTCTGCATGCATGCAACTTCTCTGCTCCAGTTTGGTTGTGTGTGTTGGATATATCTTCTAAGGGAGAGTGGTTTTAACCCTGTTCTTACTTTGCACTCTTTCTTCTACGATGTAGAGAAGGTTAGTCATTAATGATTACCAGCACATGAATAGATCTTGCCAAGATGGAGTGGGGAGAAGTAACCCCATCCTTGATAATCTCCAAGTTTTCTGAGAGCTCGGGTTTGAAAAAACTGGATTTATGCAGGGGAAAAAACAAAGAGATGAGGTGTTGGCAAAACATCTTTTAAAAAGGGACTAGGTGGATCAGACAGACAAAGCAAGCTTGGGACAAGAGAAAGGAACAAAGGGAGACTTTACTGTGCAGCTTGCAAATCTAGAAAGCAGCAGACTGAGACAGACAGGCAGACTCCCTCAATGTGTGTGGAGAGGGAGTCTAGAAACTGTATGTTTTTGACTAAAACTCGAAGAATGGCAAGAAAGCTCTGTCTTCACACTTGTAAGAGAGACAGGGAGGGCACGTATGCATTGTACTACCTAATTCTGTATTTCTGTTGTGCTGTCAGTGAAGTGCTGTGCACATAATACAAGGCACAGAACCAGCACCTGGTGGTGTGCCGGGATCGCAGGGACCAGGGCAGGGCTGATCTACCACGGCTGTAGGAACGGGTCAGACACAAGTCAGACCCTTTAGAAAAGAGTCCCACATCTGGTCTGGGAGACACAGCTTAACTGGTGCAACTGTCCAGGAGGGACACACCAGCTACAGAGGTCAGTGCTTCTGTTGCCTTTTTTCCAAACTCTTCTAAAAGCCCTGTCTTCACACTCACTACTTGCTATAGCACCTCTTCCATAGGAGTTAGGTCAAGTTTATTAAGGTAGATAAATAATGGTGCTTAAATACAGATCCTCGCAATGACGGATGTCAACACAAAAATGGCAGTTTGGCTGTATGTGAAACATTAACCCTGAGGTGACTGCTATGTCACCTCCCAGTTTATACTTTCATGAGGTTTCATTCAGTGCCATTTATAAACTCGACGAGGGTAAAAAATACTGAGGCGCAGCTGTTCAAGTTCTGTAAAGTAGCCAGCCTGGTGAGGCAGCTGGGGCTTCCCTGCACAGGGAGATCCCGGACAGCACAATACCGGGAAGTCGGTACTTGTAAGGGTTTGGCAGCGCAGCACTGACAGGTGGTTTCCTTCTTATCACCACTCGCCTTTTGTCGTTGCAGTTTTAACCAGTTCTCCTCTCTCTGTTATTGCTATTATTACTCTCTTTAGTGGCCTGGACAACAAGTGTTCTGTGTACCCTCTGACATTTGACAAAAATGAAAATATGGCTGCAAAGAAGAAATCGGTTGCAATGCACACAAACTACTTGTCTGCCTGCAGCTTCACTAACTCAGACATGCAGGTAAATGCATTCCCTACCCACTGCTCACCATCCAGCAACACCTAACATGAGCTGCACTCATACGCGGTGCAAGTAACCTTCCTTGCACCTGGGGCACCCAGGGCCACGTCCTGCCCCATGCAGGGGCTGCTGGAAAACCCTCGCTGTGGGCAGTGAAGGTGGTGCAAAAGCTGCTGTAAGGACATGCTTGTCACAGCCCGTGGCCAGGCTGTCATGCCTGCGCCCTGCAAAGGCCTGTCCCTTCTGCAGAGGGAGCTCGCTGGTACCTGTGTGTTCTCTGCTCTCTGGGTCTGTGCTGGCTTGTGCTTTTAGGAGCTCAAACTAATACAAATAGTTAAAAACCCAGCTGAGATAGGACTAGGTTGGGTGTGTGCTATGCCCGCCGGTGGAGACTGTGTTGTTTGCCTGCTTTGTCCTGGACGTCCAGCCAATTTTGCTTTCATTCTTAATATTTTTTGTTTGTACCAAGTGAGATATTTGAGCTTGAGGATGGCCCCACAGAGCCAGCCCTGTTGTCCGTACATGCAGTGGTGTGTTCCCTCAAGGGAAAGGAGTGATGCTATCCCCATCTCGCAGCCGGGGGGGTTGGAGCACAGAGGGCCACAGTGGGAGACGATGGCAAAGCCAGGAACTAAATGCAGATCTTCTGAGACCAGGCCAGCCTTCCTCTGTAGTGAATATCTCAAAGATCTCGTTCTCCGGGAACACGAAAGATGATGAAAGGAGCCAGGATAATCCCCTTGTCCTCTCTGGTTTTTGAATTTAATTGAAGCTCTGCTCAGTGCAGATCTGCAGGAGAATAAGTGGCAGAAGGGAGCATTTTCATTGCTCTCTGTATCAGCAGAGCTGCTGGAAAGGGAATACCTTGTCCCCTTCTTCCAGATATTTGGAGCTCTTCTGAAGGAAATACCAGCTCTCATTGCTTCTATTTCAGGACACGAGATGCCCAAGAGTATGTTGTTGTTTGTCGTTCTATGGTGTCTGTAATGACTCCAAGGTGCTAATTTAAGTCCATTGCCATAGAAACAAGTGGTAGAGGTACCCAGCGCTCAGGCTTGCTTAGCCTTGACCTTACTGTGCAGGAGCCCTGCGTAATTAGAGCAGTCTAATTAAAGTAGAATGTTTTTGATGAGGTAGAAAACCAGTATTCTCTTTCTTGTCCATACCTATATGCATCGTGATTAAATCCTATGAAAGGAAAAATAGTTGTTTATTTTTCACAATTAAAAAAGAAAGAAAAGTTGGGTCTTTTTTTCTCCATATTAAATACAGCAAACTGCATTGATATTGAAGGTAATGTATTACTATTGTTAAATAATACCACAGTGGATTTAGGTGATTTATATTCAGTGATTCAGAGATTTTTCTGAAGACTTCAAAAAGAAATTTTCTTGTGATTGATAGGCTTATAAGTGATCATTTGTAGCACTGCACATTATTATTGAAACAAATACAAGCAAGTGGGTTGGCCAAGCTTCTGTTAGGACACTGTTATGTAGGGGACTCTAAAGAATCCCAGATTTCTTATCTTCTTCCTTTTACATAACAGCCTCAGAATTAAAATTATTTGGTAACTGAGGGTGCACAGTGCAACAAGCACACTGTGCAGGAGCTTTCCCAGCTGTGTGCGGAGCAGCTCTGCTCTCCCGGCTTGCGTCACCGAGGGATGCAGTACCTGTCCTGGAGCAGCCCTAGCGCGTGGTGGAGGTGTCCCCCAGCCCAGTGCCCCCGCAGCAGCCAGTGCTAGGTGCTGTGAATGCTGCTGCTCTGCCTTGGCTGCTCTCTTAAACTACAGCTCGGTTTTCCCGCAGAGGAATGAAAGACAGGGTAGGAGTTTAGGAGTTGGTGTGCCCATGGGCGTCTGGCAGTGCAGTGGAAAGAGAGGAGATCTGGGGGTGGTTAATCATTGATTAAAGCCACTCTCAGGCTGTGTGGGTGCTGAAAGGAGGGGTCCCATCCTTGCTCCTCATCATGTTCCCACCCTGGGCCAAGACAAGCGCTGAGCTGCAGGGCTGGGCAACCTGCGCACCTTGTTCTTGGTGCCCCAAAACAGTCTTGCCAGAGAGAGCCTCCCCCGCCTCAGTACACAAAGAGCCAGGGATCCGTGCTTCCTAAATTAGGTATCTGCAGCTCTGCGGTGTGATAATGCTCCCCACGTGACAATGCTCCATGTGTATTAATAGCAACAGTTAATTGGGATCTCGAGTGTTTTGCATAGGGCAGGCAGCCATGCTCCCAGTGCGGCAGGGCTGAGAAGCAGGATGAGGCCCATGGCGATGGCGGAGGAGGTAGAGGTGAGTGTGGCCCCTCTGCCCTCGCCGTGCTCCCAGCCCTGGTGCGTGTGCTCCTGGCGAGCAGGGGCTGTGTCCCTGCTGTCCCCTAATGTCTGCAAGTGCTGCGTCTTGCCACCAGGCGCCAGGCGAGGATCCCCATCCAGTGCTGCCAGAGCCCCTCGTGCAGCAAGCCGGACTCTAATAGCAAAGATTGTTAATTCTCTTCTGGTTTTGGATTTTTGGAGGGGTTTTTTTGTTTGGTTTTGTTTTCAATAGCAATACCCTGAAGTTGAGTCCGTAACATTTCTCTTTAAGCATTAGCTGGAGCTCTGGGTTGCCAACAGACCCTTCCCTTACACCTTTAGCTACTCCTATTCCCCTCGTATCTTCCTTACACACTGTTACAAGAGCAAATTCTCAGAGCTGAAAGTCTTCATTCCTCAGCCAAGTACAAATATTCCTCAGAACAGAGAAGTGCATTGATCTAGGCTCAAAAGCTGGCCAGAAAGACAAGTCAGGACTTTCTTCTGCTATTATCATCTCGGAGTATTAGCGTCTCTCTACTGCAGGATTCGGAACAGTCTGTTCTGCAGCTTTGCAGACCTCTGTTTATGGGAGGAGATTTTGGAGCATCTGTCAAACATGTTCAGTATTTGACCTTTATGCAACTCTGTGAATGGTTTCATGATTGTGGGATCATTTTCTTCTTGAAGGGTATTTTCTTTTTAACTTCTAACTACCCACTGGGATCCCTTGAGTTTCCTCACCGACCATGAGAAAAACCTGTGTACAAGACTGAGAGCCCTCCTAAGTTCACCCTTGCCTCCTTCCACACCAGTGCACAGGGACCCTTTCAACCTACAGAATTTGTGATTGCATAACAGCTTCGGGTGCCAAGGGGAAATTTTGAACAATTGAGCATCATCAGGATTTAGCCACAATAACAAGCGCTGATCACATGTGCTTTCTACAAGCACTGTAGCAGATGAGGGAAGCTGTGAGCTATGTTCGGTCAGTGTATGTTCAAGCCCTTTCACACACAAATGGTTTTGGACAAGTGAGAGGTGATGGACTTATCAAACAACTGTCTAGACAGGCTTACTTCCCTTTCAGAAAATCCATGTCTTAAGCCCAATTAATTGGGTTTAACCTGGCTATTTCAAGCAGAAAAAAAAATTTAGAGAGTTAAACAGGTATACTTAACTCCAACAGTTCTTCTCTTTACCCGGGTTGAATTTCAGCAGCCTAAATATGGATAGGGTTAAATACGGGGGCAGACAGGAATACCAGTCTGGTTCTTCCTCCTTTTTGGAGGGTATGGAAATGCCAGCAGATCCTTACTGCCATCAGTTCTCCGAACCAACCTGCACAAAACTGACCATTATTGAAACTCTGTGTAGGTATAGCTGTGTCAATACAGTTCTCCTTTCCACTCTAACTTCTTTCCTTAAAAATAAAAAAACATAAACTGTGCTTAGATTCACATTGGTTTTATGGCTTTGATTTATTGCATAATATTTCATTGAATTAAAGCTGTATGTATAGGATGTCAGTTGTTTCTTTGTGAACTTGAAGATCATCTGCTGATCTTTGTATTGTGACTCTTCTTGCCACATGCTATAGATCCTGACAGCAAGTGGAGATGGAACTTGTGCTCTGTGGGATGTTGAGAGTGGGCAGCTTCTACAGAGTTTCCATGGTCACGGAGCTGATGTCCTGTGCCTAGACCTGGCCCCTTCTGAAACGGGAAATACATTTGTCTCTGGGGTAAGCAGGAGCTTCCTATCATAATATAAAATTAAGGAACGTGGTAGGGAAAAGGCAGCAAAGCAGGAGGCTCATGATCTTATTGAGAGAGTGCTGGAGTATGTTTTGGAAGCCCCAGTGCAATCCACTCATTGCAAGCACATTTTCCAAGCTGGAGCAAATTAAACCCCTGACTGTGGGGTCAAACCCACCCAGCCAGTCTGACTGCAGTTCTGCTTACTTAGCAAATTCCACCCAACACCAAAGCAGTCCAGCCTGAGATCAAAACAACGCCTCTCCCGGGAAGGGAAAGGCTCAGAGTTAGAGCAGCGGAGGTGTGAGCCCCTGTGGATAGGAGCCCGGCACAGCAGACAACTGCCCACATTTGGCTCCTTTCTTGTGCCCAGCTCTCCGGAGCCAGACGGGGTGTGCCAGGCAGTTGCTCAGGGCATCGAAGTGGGGCTGCAAATAACGTGCGTGCCACTATGTCCCTCAACCTCTCCCCAGAAGCGAAGGGGTAGCTTGGACGCTGGCTAAACCCTCGTACAAGTTGGAGCAGGGAGATGAGGTGTGGCCACATCTTCAGCTGTTGCTGAGTCCCCTGTGCCTTCCAGCGGTACCAGAGGCATTTAAAGCCCCTTCGTCGGTCGAACGCTGCCCGCTCCCTGTCCTGGCCCAGAGGAACACACAGACCTTGCTGGGGCTGCAGGACTGGTCAGGGAAAGTACCCAGGGCATCTTCCAAATCTTGTCCTGCTGCTGAGGGATTGCTGTTCCCGGGCAGCTGAGCCATTGGCATGGAGCCTGGCAGTGAAGCAGGCAAGGCATAAAGGTGAGTGGGATGGGGCTCAGCTGCTTTTTGAGGTGGTCCTGGTCTTTCCCACATCAGAAATTGAGTGTGCAGGTGAGAGCTGGCAGGAGCTGAGAGATGACCTCTCTTACTGGAGGCAGGTTGCTACCAGTAACTTTGCTGAAGGTACCTGGTTTCTGAGCCCCACCAGCGCTGGCCCAGGGCTGTCCTGTGCCTGATGATGGAAATGGCCCTTGTGCCAGAGGGTTCCGACCATGGATTAGGGGATTCCACTTGTTGTGCTCGGAGTCATGGTCCCATCCCTACATAATAAAACTGGACCTCTTCTGTTACGGCTCTTGTAACAAATTTGGCTGGCCCATCAGGAGCAGAGCCCAGCACACTGGCCCAGTTTGCCTGCTGCTAGCACAGCTGCTCCGAAGCGTGACTGAAAGCTAATTCCATCTGAGTGCATTACTCCTCCCGGGCTTTCCTGTCACTGAGCTTGCTTCCCAGAAAGGATAGATTCATTCTCCCTGGGAACAGCTCAGCTTATTATAGGGCAAAGAATTGCAAGCAGCTATGGTACCACTAAGAGAATATGTCATACTTGTGTCGATGTAGCAGCTTGGGCATGTCCATGCTTACAGGGACTCGCTTAATTCATCACATGCAAAATACCACTTCAGTGAAGATCTGTCTTATATTGTGTCAACACAGGTATGGCCAAAACAGTGCAACCTGAAGGTATGGTAGCATAGAGACACTCCCTGTATATTGTGCCTATGTCATACAGTAACCTTGAGCTGGAATAAGCAATGTCAATACATCAGCATGTAGGCTGGGTGCTGTTACATTTAACGACTTAACTGAAAATCCCAGCCCTCCTGGGTGAGCTCAGGGCTGCATCCCAGGCTGTTGTGCTCAGTGCCCTCTGAGCGCTGCTCCTCGGGGCAAGTTGGATAGCACTCAGGGGGCCCATCTCTCCGCAGGTGGTTGCTGGTTTCTCCTTCAAAACCTTAGGAATCAAAGCACCAGCTTGTCAGATTGGTCTTGTCCCCAAACTCCCAGAGAGGTCAGTAAGAACAGTGCGCATGGAAGCAATACGAAGGGCTGGGCTTGGGCTGTGGCGGGGCTTGAGAGGGAAATATCCAAAATGTTCTCTATCCTGTTTGGTTTCCCCTGTGGAAAAACCACAAGTTGGTACAAAGGAACATTGTCTCTCTTAAATAATGACATTGTTAGTTAAAAACCTGGGATTTCATTTTAACAAGAGAATTCAAAAAAAAGAGAGAAAGATGTGAACTGTGAAGAGACTGTTTAATTAGCAATCATATTTGCTTAAAAATAAATAACACGTGTGACACGGTTTGCTGGGCAGGATGTGCTAGCTCGGCAGAAGCAGCAGCCACCTGGCCTGCCCTGTGCTTCCCATGCAGCCTCAGAGAGGCTGAGCCTACCTACGGCCTGCCCCTCAGCAGGGTCATATTTATTAAAATCTCCTGTCGCTCTTAAAGAAAAGTCCGTGTTCTTTTTCCTGTCACCGCAATTGTGACAGCAGCGAGACATCGCAGCTGAGAGCATGGCCCTACAGGTGTGAGATGGTTCCTGCCCCGAGGACATTGCAGACTACATGGGCTGAGCCCCTTGCCCAAAGCATTCAGGATGCTGAGCACCTTGCAGCAAGCACCGAGTGTTAAAAGATCTTTTCAAAGCACAGCTTGGAAGGGCAGGTTAGAGCTTGACAATGAGATGAAATGCTGTTGTGCTTCTTTTCTCATCCCAACCACGCCATTGAGCACGTGGGTGCAGAGCCACAGCAGGGGTTAACTCTGGTAGGAGGCTGGGCAAGAGACCCTCCGGATGCACTTATTTCATTTTCTATTTCAGTGTATGAAAAGAATTAGTTATAAAACTTTAAATGCTGGGTATTAATTTTTTATATTGGGCATGTTAAGTGGTAAGGGAATGAGTCAGTTACGCAGCTCTGTGGCATGGTGGGACTGCAGGCACAGATACAGCAGCAGCACAAGGAGGGCAGGGCTGTGAGTGCTGGTTAGTATGGGACTGCCTCCGCATACACCCCAGGCCTGTCTGCACCCCACTGTGCTGCAGCGCTATGCCCGTGCTGGTCTGCAGCACCGCTGAGGCTCCAGCCTTCGTGGTGTACTCTGCTCCTAACTGCAGCTGCACCAGGCTTGGGGGTACCAGTACAGCCAGTTCTGGGGCTGCTTTGCTGGTTAAATCCCCTCAGAGCTGTGATGTTCAGAGCCTTTGAATGTAGCTGGGCTTGATGAAGTGTATCAGGCATGTGAGGGGTGATGTCACCATTTGCACAACTGTAGTGAATTTTTTTGTCTTATTAGGGATGTGACAAGAAAGCCATGGTTTGGGATATGCGGTCTGGTCAGTGCATCCAGTCATTTGAAACCCACGATTCAGATATCAACAGTGTCAGGTCAGTATGTTTCTGGGAGAGGACACATTTGCGACGTTGAGCAATGCACTGGTTCTATTTTTGAAGTCTGACCTCATTCAAGTAATGTAATGTGTTCTGGTCTTTTTTTACTCATGCACAGATATTACCCAAGTGGAGATGCTTTTGCCTCTGGTTCAGACGATGCCACGGTATGTTAATTCAGCAACCTAATTTAGGGAAGTTTTGTTACTTCCCAAGTCAGATTTTCCTAAAAGACTAGGTCACATCCACAGAGGATTTTAAGTGACTAAACTGGGCCTGTGACACCAAAGTTGCAGAAATAATAATGCTATAATAGAATATATATTAAATTCTATATATAATGCTATAGGGAAAACCTAGTAACGCTTTGTAGGTCACCTCTGCAAACTTTTCTACATGAGGTACTGTCCAAATATTCATTTCAGATTTTCTATGTTTTGAAGTTTCATGATCAAAATTAGTTGTCTTACTGGAAGGGATTTGGCTTCATATAGTTGTTGGTCACATGGGGGGAACCAGATGAAATGCTGCAGCTTGTGTCAGAAGGAGCAGTACAGCGCAAGGGTATGAAGGGAGCCTGCGCATGAGCATGCACGTCCCGGCAAGCAGAGGGGCCGTGGGCTCAGCACGGAGCTGGGCAGACCCTGGTCAGCTGGCCTCCACAGCCCCGTGCATCCTGAGAGCGCAGCCCCAGGGTGGCCTTGGCCATGTACATCTCCTCCCTGTCAGCCTGACTCACTGCCAAGCTCTTCACCGCGATGAGTCACCGCATCCAGGTCATCCTAGATGATACAATAGCTCTTACTGGATCTTACTTATCTATGAGCAAGCTGCTAGGAGAGGCACAGTATGTATTGATGGGTAATTTTGGTCAGCATATTGTATGCAAAATGCCACTTGCCTCCTGGTGCCTTTGGGCCCCTGAGTGATGCACATGGCTGGTGGCTCTCGCTGCAGCTGGCGGGTCCCCATGGGGGAACAGGCTCTGCCTGTACCTGCAGGGACTGAGCTGGCAGTTAAGTGTAACTTGAGAGCAGACATTTGGGAGGCACCTGGCACCTTGTTTCTCCTGTTTATTCAAACATCACACCTAGTTGCATGAAGGTGGAGACTCTTTCTAAAGTACTCTGCCCTCAGAGCATGTTTTGAGTCTGCTCCAATGCTAAATAAACTCAATAGAAACATTCCCTTAGTCTTCACTGGATGTGGAGACCTTCTAAGGCTCTTCTGGAGAGAGTGTACACTGCTTTTAGGTCCTAAAGGCTGTGATTATAAATTAATACCTCAAACTCTATGGTGAGCCCAGTGCCGCTCCGCACATTCAGATGCAGTACTGTGAGCACTTGAGATGCTGAGGGAGTGAGATGGAGAAATTGTCCATCATTGAATTCCAATGAGAGCACTCTCTTTTTATGCCCAGTACCACAGGCTTTGGGCTCCTGTGCTTATTAATTTATTTGATGGGGTTTTTCTCTCTTAACTATTTCTGACACCCCCAACTTGAGCAGGAGAATGGGAAATTCCATCTCTGTACTTTTAACAGAGGTTTTGGCAGTTTCCATCTACTTCATTCTTTAAATGGAGAAGTTGGTGTTTTCAGCGTTACGGACTGATACGCTGACTGGTATCCTTGACCTGATTTATATACTTAGGGATTTCGAGGAACAGATAATCCTGACTGTCTGGAGGGCGACCATAAAAGCGTGCTCACGTGGCAGTGCTGTCACCTGTGGTGACCCCGACTCCCTATCAGGACAGTCTGATGGAATTCATCAGCGTGGAGCACTGGGAGACCTGTACTTCACATACCTGGCAGCTCCCCACCGCCCTGCGAATGAAACAGCCTCTCCGTTATGTGCAGGCTTGGGTATCAGCCATTTTTCATTAGTAAAGTCTTAATATTAGCCAACCCATCTGGCCAGTGTTTGCTTAAACTTAACTTGTTGAGGAAGGTTTTCCGTTAAAATAGTTTCAAAAGTGCATTTTGATTTCAGGGCTAACAGACTGGCTTTCTGCATGGCAATGAAGTCTGGTCTGTCTATACGTTATTTCCATGTTAAATAAGCCTAAGTATGCTGGCAAATGATAAAAATAGGAAGTGCAGGTTGTAGAGGTGGTTGGGGATTTTCCATGAGAAATGAAAGCCGAAGATCTGTATAAAAATGTATTATTTCACTTGAATTATTTTCACGTAGGTTTTTCAGACAGAGGCACCTCACGGAAGGGCAGGGGCTGTTTGCTATCCTGTCTTACTCAGAGCAAGGACTACCATCTAGGCTTCCCCGTGCCAAGGGACTGTCTGAGCACTGTGCCATGTGGTCCATGTTCTCAAAGATGACTACAGATTTAATCCTCTGTCTCCCAGACTCCAGCTGTGGCTAAACTGTTGTCTTTAGAGGCTCCCTCCCCATGCACCTCCCCAGCAGCAGGATGCCCTAATACGTAGGAAACCACAGTGGGGAAGCAAGAGGGCGGGGGGACTTTCAGTGGGTAGCCATGGTCCAAAACCTACCACTCATCTCTTTATAGCAAGACAGGCAGGAGGCTTAGAGAAGTGGTCTGGAAAATCAGGTTCTTCACTCAATTTACACAAAACAGCCTTGTGTTGCTTAGATCCCTGTTAGACTCCAGATGAGTCCCTTACAGCGGGCAGAAATAGCAGAAGGAAAAAAGCCAAGCGGCCGCTTCCCGTGATGCCTGTTAGGCTGCGGTCCTTCCCAATCCCATTTTTTCAATGAAATGTAGTAACCGTTGACTCCAGCCTTTACTGAGCCACGTGTGTTGGTTTTGTTTTAATCCTAGTGTCGTTTATATGACCTTCGTGCAGACAGAGAAGTAGCAATTTATTCTAAAGAGAGCATCATTTTTGGAGCATCCAGTGTGGACTTCTCTCTCAGCGGTGAGACCTGAATTTTGGAGGTTGTCTTAGTGTTGGGATTTGAGGGAAACTGTAAAATTTTGCCAGTTTAATTTGATAAAGCATTTGTTATCAAAAGTTATTAAAAGTAATACTACGTACCAAAAGAAACATTTAATGCATGGAAGCCTTTTTTTGCCTCTGTAAAAATAATTACTCTTTAAATAACCTAGCTGGCTATTGCTTCGTTGTAGCAATGAAGAGTATTTTCCTGGCCCTACTGAAGGCAGGAAATATTTTGTCTTTGACTACAGCTGGGCTAGAATTTCACAATAATGATTAAAAGCATTTCAAAGGAAACACGAAATGTAACTAGACTATTAAGTGCACTTACATAAATAGTTTATAAAAGGATAATAAATGATTAATAGATAGTAAAAGTATGTTAGAGGAGCATGAAGACAGAGACATTACTATTTTTCACTACAGGTCCGGAGACATGAGCTCGAGTCTTCTCTCTCCTGGCCCAGCACAAATGCAGAGCTCCTTGTGTCACCCTGCGTGGGGATGAGTGGGTGGTGAACTGCCCTCTGCCCAGGACAGAGGCAAACGTCTCTGTCATGGTCACAAGCACCACAGCTTGTCCTGTTGGGGATAATGAATCACTTACCAAATTGTCTACTAATCATTCAACCACTTGTATTCGACTTCTTGAGTAAAGTCTGAGCAAAATATTATTACCCTGCATTAGCTGTTGAAGTGCTCTTCAGTCTGTCATGGAGTCATCCCCCATCTCTAATGACTGAATGGATTCTATATCATTTAACTCAATTTTAACTATATTTTTAACTAACAAATTTTAAGTGGTTCAGCATTTAGTATGGATAGCTCAGCAGTGGAGCAGGGGTGTCTAACAGGATGTCGTGGTTTAACCTCAGTCGGCAACTGAGCACCACGCAGCCGCTCGCTCACTCCCCCCCACCCGGTGGGATGGGGGAGAGAATTGGAAGAGCACAAGTGAGAAAAACTCGTGGGTTGAGATAAAAACAGTTTAATAATTGAAATAAAATGATAATAATAATAATATGATAATAATAATAATACACAAAGCAAGCGATGCACAGTACAATTGCTCACCACCC
>NW_008795035.1:1100760-1102027 GCF_000699145.1 Aptenodytes forsteri
TGGGTTGAGATAAAGACAGTTTAATAGGTAAAGCAAAAGCTGCACATGCAAGCAAAGCAAAACAAGGAATTCATTCACTACTTCCCATGGGGAGGCAGGTGTTCAGCCATCTCCAGGAAAGCAGGGCTCCATCACGCGTAATGGTGACTTGGGAAGACAAACGCCATCACTCCAAACATCCCCCCCTTCCTCCTTCTTCTTCTTCCCCCAGCTTTCTATGCTGAGCATGACGTCATATGGTGTGGGATATCCCTTGGGTCAGTTGGGGTCAGCTGTCCCGGCCGTGTCCCCTCCCAGCTTCTCGTGCCCCCCCCAGCCTGCTCGCTGGTGGGGTGGGGTGAGAGGCAGAAAAGGCCTTGACTCTGTGTCAGCACTGCTCAGCAATAACGGAAACATCCCTGGGTTATCAACACTGTCTTCAGCACAAATCCAAAACACAGCCCCATACCAGCTGCTGTGAAGAAAATTAACTCTACCCCAGCCAAAACCAGCACACTTTGTTTGTCTGTTTAAAAAAAGGGCGTGAGGAGGAAGGATTGTTACAGGAAAATTGACTCTAGAGGGACTAACGAGGATACCAAACCACAGTGTAAAACATGAACATAAAGTTCAAATAAAAAAAATCCCCACAAAGTGCTGGCCAAACTGTTAAAGTTAAGGGAATTTTGAACTTATGGGTTAAATAATGTCATTGCTGCTGATACACTGTACCACTAAACTGACTGCCTTGCCAAATTTGAATTAAACATTTGATAGAATAGTCAATGTCATAAACAATTGTTCAACTCTCTCTCTCTGCAGATCTGGGCTTAACCTGAGATCCTGTATGCAGAATCAAATGAAGACTGATACCCTGGACTACAAAAACTGCATAAAAAAGCCACCCCTCAAAATTAAATATTTGCTACACTACAAAAGAGTGACACTGAACCCACAGATTAACACAACTAGGTAGAAAATGTAATCTGCTTGAACACATAGCAAACATCAACTTGTAGTTAAATGAAATTGTTTTCTGTTTTGAAACTATCTTCTTTTATTAGAACTAGTTTAGATAATTATAAAGGGACTTTTCTCTGAAGTCACCTGTATCATAGAATTGAGTATTTTAGTGCACATTATGTATTTATTTGCATGAATTGAGTTCCTTTTTATAGTAAAAAAAAAAAAAAAGGAAAGAAAAGAAGGAAGGGAAAGAAAAAGGGGCAAACACCCAATGCCAAACGTGTTTCTGAGGTGGGAAGGGGGACACAGAGGCGCAGGGGCG
>NW_008795035.1:1102097-1122921 GCF_000699145.1 Aptenodytes forsteri
ATTTTATCAGGATGTAGCATAAGACTTTGGAAACATTCCATAGTAGCGCATTGAATTTTGGTGTTGAAAAGTGGAAAGAAAAACAATTCTGATACTTTATGATGGTGTTATGGATGACTGAACCTTGGTAGTAAGTAGAGGAGCAAAGGACCTACTGTGAAGGTACCGGCTGTTGTCACAAAAATGTATTTTTTGTACAAAAAAGGAATCCTTTCAATCCCTGTTTTTTCCTACTGTCTTTTTAGATAGAAATAAGTATTTCATCTCTGTTACCTGAATATAAAGAATCTAAATATATACAAAATGATAAACTGCAAAGATGAGGGATATAAACATGATTTACATAATCATGAGGTAATACTTAACCAGTAGTTTCTTAGAAATTTTTAATTGTATCACTTGGTGAGTGAATTTTCTTTTACTTAAAGGAATACTACATGCTAAGCACTAAGCACCGTTATACTGATGGTCAAATCTTTTCCAAGTCCATCATAGTCATTCTATGATCATGATTCTTATTTGCATTTTGAGCAGCTCATACCACTTTGGCAGGGCAATATAGCTTAAATGTGTATTAAGGCAGTATATGCCCATTTTAAGGTCCTTCTGCAATGTCAGAGCAGTATAAGTTCATGCAAATGCAGGTCACACAAGCCAAATCGTACAGTCCTTACTCTAACAGTAATCTCCCACTGGTGTTGACATAGTTTTGTCGTAGTTGGACTTGAGAATGAACAACGGTGAGTTGTTGAAAACCTGCCATGAGCCACAGTCCTGCCAGCGTTTGATACTGTGCTCACCAGAGCCCGCAAGCCCATCGGATCCAGGAGCCGCTGGGTTCCAGGGAAGCAGTACAGCCGGCCACATTGCTGGCAGCCCCCGGCCCTCTGTGTGAGCATGGTAATGCAACACAAACGGGCAGGACTACCCCCATGCGGAGCTGGTGCTGTAGAATTAAGATTTAACCAGATAAAGCTGAGATAGTTAATTATAGAACTATTGGGAAATTATATCTGCACTTATACGTTGAAAACTATTGAGACTAGAGTGTGTCGCCTCTGCTCATACTGACGGGTACTGAGTCTACCCTGAGCAGAGGCACGTAGGGAGCAAAGTGCTGGAGTAATGCTGGGGGCTTCCTCGGTCTGGCCTTTGAAATGCAAGTGGTGAGATACATCTCTGAAAGGATCAAAGATAGGATTTATGTTTAGATTGAAACAAGAGAAAACAAGCTCACTGGAGTGAGCTTGATCACAAGCTCGCTGATCACTGGAGTTGGCTGTTCACCTAAGTTTGATGATAATACCCTCATTCTGTTTGAAAGTGGGATTTTTTTACAATTCTATAAAAATTCTATTTGAAACGAAGTCTCCTCATTCACAAAAACATTAGGTTCCATGAATCCATAACCAGTTAACCTAGGACACTGACATTTGGATCGGCCTTCAGTCCCTAATGAAACAGTTCAGCTGTTTTCACTTGGAAAAGTCAGCTCTGATGCTTTGCAATATTTGTGGCAAACTATCCCTGTAACAAACTGAATGCACTATGGAAATGTCATATAGAGCTCACTGTGCAATATTGAGTCAATTCACTGTACACATTTGATCAAAAGATTAATATTAATGTTTAGATAGTATTTATTGGTAAGATGTTTGTTTCAAACATAATACATTGTGTTGATACTTATGAATGGCCTAAATAAAATAAATTGTATTTTACATACTGAGAACATGTATATAGTCGTTTTTCCCATCAGTTAGGTACTTGTAGCTATTTTTTCTGGGTTTTTTGGCATTTACTTTTTGCACCGTACAGTTTCTTAGATCATTTGTCCTGCAAAAATCTAGGGTGAAATCCAGATCTACCAGAAAATTGCTTCTGGAATATCTTCTGGAAATACCCAAGGTGAGCCAGAGCAACTGAAGAGCGAGCAGTCCTTGAAAGTACCCGAGACTCCATCTGAGCTCCTTCTGCATTCAGGAGGCCAGAATTCAGGTTGTGTTTTCCTGCTCAGAAGGATCGCAGCTGACGTGATGTTTTCTTTTCAGATCCTCATCGCCATACCCAGGAATGCAGTGGAAAACGCAGAGTATGTGTTTTGTGGGAGCGTGGGATTCTCCTCGCGTTGCCGTGGGACGCCAGTGAAAGCTGGGCACCGAAACGCTGTTGAGGGCTCGGGCTATCACTGTTTGGGTAAACCGTATTTGCAGATCACCTTGAGATGCAGCAGTTCAGCTTTCTGCCTTGTCAGTAGAGAACTGTGCTGGGGTCAGCTCTCTTCTCCGCTTTAGTGTAGGTTTTGTGGTCAGCATGAAGGTGGTTGGTGGAAGTGCTCAGTTTAGACACTGGAAAAAGCACTTCCTTCATTTAGGCTCATTGTTTCGTTTCCTTTCCTCCGAGGGGCTGGGGAAAGTGCTGAGCCGGCTTGTTCTGAGTGGCATCAGTGCCCAAACAGTCACCAGTTCCAGTGAGAACGAGGCTGACATCACATCTTGCTCTTCTGTTCTTGCAGGGAGAAATGCCGTGGTTCTTGCACTTCGGGGCCACTGCCTGTGGACTTGTAAGTCGGGCTGCATGGACTCGGCACCTGTGAAAATCACCTTTTTGTTCCTGAGGTAATGGTGAAAGCTGTGAACCAGGACAGGCCTCAACTTCCCGTCAGATAAACGGAGATAGAGGAACAGGGCACTGAAGCATCCATTGTTTTTCTTACTCGCTAAAGGTTGGCCAGGGAGGCTTTGGAAAACCCAGTGTTTTGAGACACCCCCTCCCCCTTTGGTCTGTCAAGCTATTTGTGTCTCAGAAACGCCTCTATTCCTTTCCAGAGGGAGAGGTTTTAACCTGCTTCTTGTCCTTTTCCCAGCGAGTCCCAGCCTTGGAGAACAGCCGTGCAGCTCAGGGTCCGGCAGGGAAGCAGCAGTGTCACATCAGAGCCCCGGCACTGGCCCTACCTTCCCGACCCACTCCTCAGCTCAACCCGGGAGGTGAAGGAAAAGCAGCCCCGAAAGCTCCTCAGCTCAAGCCGGGAGGTGAAGGAAAAGCAGCCCCGAAAGGCTACACAAGCGGGCTGTGACCGATTAAACATACGGAGAGCAAGGGAGCTATAGCTAGGGCAAAGTCACTGTCAGATGGCTCTGTCCTGTTAAACAAAAATGCTATATAAACAGGAAGGGTGGAAAAGGATATTGCTAGAGAAAGAGCAGCCTCTCCCTCTTGCTCTCCTGCTGTGAGGAATGCAATAGGAAATTCCTGCTCCAGGATTAACAATCGTAAGGAAAACTCTAGTTAAAAAAGCATGTGTGTAAAGCACTGGTGAAAAGTGAAGATACCATTCCAGCCACTGCTCTAGCATATAAACACAGACGAGATTTCCCTGCTTAAAAACAAAACAAAAGCCAAATATGGGGATGTAAAACTAAGAGTTTGCCTTAGGAACGACTCTAAGAGATCAGGCCCATTCTTGATAGTGATCTGGGAAATTGCAATAGGGTTGATTCTAACCATCTATTTTTAAATTTTCTAACGGGGATGTAAAATGGAGACAGAGAGCTGTAACTCAAGATAGGTGGAGTGAAGCCAAGCAGTCCCATGCTGGCGCGTTGTGCGACGAGAGGCGAGAGCGTGACCCAGTCCCAGGCAGCTGCGGCAGCACCTCGCCCAGCGCTGGCGCAGGGCTGTGCGGTGACGGTGCAGTCACAGCCATGCTTTGCACCGGGCCACCATCTGAACCTCGCCTGCAAACTGGCACTGAGCAGGAAGCACGCGTTGGGTGTACCTTCGCTAGGCCTACCATAAATCTTGAGGTGGTATTTATGGGAGTTCTGATGACCTGTCAAGCAGTCGACGGTACTCGCAGCTCGAAGGGCAGAGCTGGGATGCAGGGGAGGTCTCTAGCTGAGATGTCTCCATGGTGCTGTGCAAATGACGCCGCTTGGCCGGTGGTGTTCTCAGCCATTTTATTTTACACCGGCAGTAGTGAAGGGCCCAACCTTTGCACCACAAAGAGCCTAATCCTAAATTTTGCCTGTATGCCCATCAAAAAGCAAATGCCGCTGCATTTGTTTGGTAAATACACAATGCGCTCATCCTGTAGCCCTAGCAAACCTGAAGCTCCTTTGATGCAAAGCACACAGGTTCGGGCCACTGCTGTGGAAAAAAAACCCGTATGAAAAAAGCGTCTTGCAGTCGGCATCCGGTAACTCAGCGTTTTGCTTGACTGCACCAGGGAAACCCGCGGCTTTGTGCAGTAGGTGCCTTCCCCGGGGATGCAGGCGGGCCCTTTGGGGAAGCAGCGGTCGCCCCCCGCCAGCGACGCGGGACGTGCCGGCCCGGGGGCGACAAGGCGCCTGGGGATGTCCTGTGGCTTAGGCCAGTTCTCTAAAGGTGCCGGTGGCCAGCCTTGCCAAGCTGCAGCCTCCTAAAACCACGGGAATGATGCTGCGGGCTCGTGGGGGCAAGGTTTACCTTCTCCTCAGGTCCGCACTCCTGGGACTTTGGAGAGCAGGCTGACACACGTCTTCTCCCAAGCGTAAACACAAAACACCGATGCGCCCGTTCTTAAATATGCCTGTGTATGAAGCCGCCATCCGCTAGACCTGCTGCTCTGGTTCCTGCTTGTCCTGAAACTGGTCGGGCCAGGGCCTCGGGAAGGTGTGGGCAATAGCGTTAATGTACGTTGCGATGTAAAGTGGCGGCTGCTGTTGCTTTCTGCCACTTGAGATGCATGCTGAAAGTACGGCTTTTAGGGCGTGCAGGCAGCTCTGCCTGCGTTTCTGAACAAAATGTCAGCTATCCCGCAGAACTGCACATTTCCTATTTTCAGTCCTAGTGGAATATTTGATGCCAGTACAAATAAGCACTAAAAATAGAAAGGGGGGGAAGCAGCCACTGGTTTCGTTGGCTTTTCCAGAGACCAAGATGAACTTGGTTTTCCAGTGGTCACTGGTCCATCTGACTGCTCGGAACAGTATGGTGGTTGGCTACAATATACACTGTCACTTAGCAAAATCACGTTGCCTGTTCGCTCAAATTAAAGTGTAAAGAACAAAGTTCCGGAAGAAATTAAGAGTATAACTTGTTTACATAGACATCTGCGGAGCAGAGTTCAAACACGACCATCTGGAGTTGTATTGCTGCCACTTCTGATTATCACAAATAACGATCTGGGAGAGCAGCTGCCAGCTTTGCTCTGTCATAGGTCAGCTCTGAGCAGTGTCCACTTGGCCCTTCCAAGGGAGCGTATAATCAGTCCCACGTCCACCAAGATGGGACCGGCTATGGGCTCCTGTCTTTCAAGTGGAAATTTCCATATCCTGTGTTTCAGATACTTTCTGAAACTTGAATGAGGGGGAACAATGCTGGCAGCTTCCATCAGAAACTTGCCTAAAAGGGCAAAAATAACATAATGACATGCTGAGCATCTCGATAGGAAGTTTGCAATTGTCTTTTGAGCAAAGCGTACAAACACTTGTAGCTACTGCCTTCAGTCGCCTTGTGCAAAGGCTCTCACAAAGCATTTTTGTGTGCCCAAGGCAGCAGGCTTAGACTTTCGTGATTAAAATAGAGACTTCTGCAGCTGACAAACGCCGTGCTGGGAGTGTGAAGCAAACTGTGCTCAAAGGCTTGTTAAAAGAAATGCGGTTAATTGTAAGCCAACCAACTCAATGTCCTTTCTCTTGCTTTTCTAGGATGGCTTCTGTCGTTTCTTCAGCAGACACGGGTCCCAGCCGGCTGACCAGAGCAGTACCATAAGCAATGCGATCATGGCTGCAGCGGGGTTTGGAATAGCAGGATTGGCTTTTCTCTTGGTGGTGCGGTAGGCTGATGAATGGATCTTGCCATGGGAAAGTACTCACAAAACTGACGGTTTACCAGATTTCACTCTATTTTCTATAGAACAGACCCTCTAAGAAGAAGTTTATATTTTTAAACTGGCTCGGAAAACTATCTCACCAAATACTTGGCTATAAACTGCTTCACTCGCTACCCAGTAACAGCACAAACAAATGTGTACTAAACCACCATTTGTGCATGGTCAAAACCTGTCGTCTCCAAACATCCTCTGGACTTTCTTTTTGAAGGTGTAACCTAAACTTTAGCATGGTTCATGTACTGTAACTTCTGAGTGCTCAATGTTATGCTAGGAAAACGTTATGGTGGACTTGCTACTAAACCCTCTGTTCGAGACGTCTTATTTACATGGAGGCAAGTCTTGGAACCTGCCTTCCATTAATACTGTAAAGTGGCGAACGTTGACTGTGACTTAACATGATTTATGGCTTCAAATGCAGTGCACAGCACTTGTTACCGAAAGGCAACTCATTGGTTGATTTAGAGCAATTACTGCCCGTGGTGTGAGAGGCATTAGGGCTTAATATAACATAAGGCTGATTTCATTACACTACAAGAAGATAAGAATTGATACAGGACGGTAATGGCTGCAGTAGTGGTTCTTACTGAAAGGAAAGGAATTTAAAATATTAAACCTTGATTGGTATATTGAAATCCAGTGGAGGCTGGAATTTCTCTGGATTTCCTTGAGAAAACGAGAATTTCCATATATCTTAATATATTTTTGAAGTATTTATCACTGTATAATACTTGTAGCCATGACATCTTTATTTTTGTTTAAAACGTAATGCTGGTTCTTGTCACTCTAGTGCGTATCAAGCGTTGTCTTGTTTGAGTAATATTTCACTCTATTTTCAACATGCTGTGTATTTCTCTCAGTGGTTGTACAAATTGCCTTATGTTTCTGGTAGCTTTTAATAACGTTCCTGCGTTACTCATAGCGTGTACAATTTTACTATAGTGACTTCAAAGGTGAATAAATGTTAAGTATTTTTATTTTAAAAACCTTTCTGCTTACTTGATCGGATGGGTGATGGTACTCGGACAGTGAGTGTTTCGGTGCTTACCTGGATGCATCAGTTTGTACCCACCTTCCTGGTGCTTTGACCTGAAACGAGGAGCTGTGCAGCACCAGAGCAGTGTGATACCAGCCTTCGTTGCAGAGGAGTCCTGCAGTCAGAACTAGGGGTAAGACAGCCTAAGGGGAAAATCCAGTCCAAAAGGCCCATCTTCACCACTGCGACTGGAAATAACCTGGTGGTTTTGTAGGCCAAAATTTTCCAAAGTTTGCTAGCGTAGCTGGGTACAGACAGGCTCCTCCGAGAGCTGCTCCTGCTTGTAGAGAGCGACAAAGCTCTTGTTTATTCTCTGCCAAGACTTGCTGCTGCCTTTCTCTTTCACACATGCACGCTTTTTTACCAAAACTGGAGTTTCTGCTGGGAGTTACGATAAAGACTGAGCAATAGGTGATGGAGTTCAACCCTTCTCAGATTAGTAATACTGAGCAGCTGTAATTTTTGAGGGTGTTGGGCTTAACACTTTTAAAAAGCGGTCTCATGCTCCCATCTCCAACTCAGATGTTTCTGTGGCACTGGTGGCTCTGATGCCTGTTGAACGGTGCAAGCCCGTTGTTCAGCCTCCCTCCCTGGCCGCCCGTTGGCCCACCCCTCTGCCCTTCGAGAGGGTATGACCCTTCATGGGAAGAGCACCCGGCGGGCGGCAGGCTTCCTCTTGGGAAAGATCAGCCTGGCAGCCGGGTCGGCATCGCTGTGGCCGGCAGTGGCCACCCTGCTTCTCCTCCTGCTGGCCACCGGGCCCTGGGGTGGGGTGTGCGGCGGGGGCTGCGCCCCCACACTGGACAGAGCGGCGTTGTGCCGGCCGGCCGCAGATGCGGGGAGAAGGACAAAAAGGGACATTCAGGGACGGTAAGTCCCGCGGAGGCGGGAAGGAGCTGGCAGTCCTCCCCCTCACGCCGCCTGCTCTGAACAAACGTCTGCTTGTTCTCTGACTTCCAGTTCTCTAAACTCTGGCTTGGCTCCTCTCAGCGAAAGGATTAAGACCCTGCGGCGTGGGACCGTCGTGCTCAGTTCCTCTCTTGAGTTCTCACAGGGACGGCGCCTGCTTCTGCGGCAGCTGGATGCTCTCGGGCATCTGCCTCCAGTCCTCCTGGGTGGCCAGGAGGCTGCGGTGCTTGAAACTGGCTACGGTGGGAGTGAGCTGGCTGGTGCTGGGAAGTGAAGGTAGTTTCCAAAACGTGGGATGCTTAGGGGGATGTGTGCTGAAAAGCATGGCAAACGACAGGGCAAGAAATGGTCTAAACAGAGGTCAAATGTTGCATGGAAACGTCCTGCTGCGGATCTCAATGTCTCCCCAATATCAAGCAGGACAAAGATAATATATCAGTATCTTGATTTCCAGTGTAACCTGATCTGGCAGGCCCCACAACAGCAATAGCGGAGAGGATGTTATGCTGGTTTTCACACTGTGCTCTGGAAAAGAGAAGAAAACAGTCTGGAAACGTCCTTGAGTAAAGTCACATCAGCCTTTGGCGTAAACCTGACCCTTGACAAGGTGCAGCTTGGAGAGTGTCTGCCACTCTTCCTTGGCCTGGGAGAAGCTGGGGGTAGGTTTCCTAAGAGCTAGAAGAACCGGGGGTAATTTAGGAAAGCTGTAAGGCTCAGACAGGAGACTGCAGTGCAGTCAGCAGCGTAGAAGCAATGCTGCCTGTGGCTGCCTGGAGCCAGGCTGCTCCGGTCTCTGCTGGCAGCCCGCACCCGAGGGTGCTCTGCTCAGCCACCCTGAGAGCAGTGGGCACAGCCCAGGCCGCCAGGACCCACGCTCCCTGCCCTGGCACTGGCAGGGGGTCTGCCTGTCCCAGCCAGAGCCGTGCTCCCCAAGCCCCTCTCTGCTGCCATGGGACCGTGGTGATGTAGGATTGAAGACTAGGGCTTAAATCACTGGAGCCCCATTGATTTCGGGCCAGTTTAGACTAACTTACATTTGCCTGACACTTCTGATTTTTTAAATGTTTTTTTCCTTCGTTTCAGCCTGACCGTTTGCCTCAATGAAGTCCTGTATTTCAATTGAAAACTGCTGCTCATCCTCTTTTCTGCCTCAGAAAAGGGAAGCAAGATGCTGCTGTTCCTTTCTTTAAATGCAGAAGGAGAGTAGGTGGTGTTTAAGCACAAGGCTGCGTCTAATCCTCATGACAGCTTTCAGATCTTCAGCGTTGGTGTGCTTCCCGGGCAGGTGGTGGATGCAGCAGGCTTCATCCTATCTAACAATTAGCACGCAGTAATTGCTGTAGGCTCTGCTGGGGCCCCAATGTGCCTACGCCTGCAGAAGCCATCAATCGTGGGTCGCTCCGAGGCGCCCGAGTGCTGGGCAGGGTCTTGTGTTCGAGGGGAGAGGAGAGAAGTGAAGGTGCTGGCTGAGCTGTGGCCACGACCTGGCTGCTCGTACCAGTCCTGAGTCTTCCCTGCTCTGCTGCATACGGAGACCTTTGCAGGGCTGAGAGGCGGAGAAGGTGGCATTCCCAGCTTATAATGTTATTCACAGTGCTGGAGCCGTTAGTGTTATCTGCTGGCGCTGCACCTGCTCCCTACGCGGTTCCCTTCTGAAGGGGCATCCATTGTAACCACGGGCAAAGGCTGCCGTCGTACCAGTCCTGAGTCTTCCCTGCTCTGCTGCATACGGAGACCTTTGCAGGGCTGAGAGGCGGAGAAGGTGGCATTCCCAGCTTATAATGTTATTCACAGTGCTGGAGCCGTTAGTGTTATCTGCTGGCGCTGCACCTGCTCCCTACGCGGTTCCCTTCTGAAGGGGCATCCATTGTAACCACGGGCAAAGGCTGCCGTGCTGTTGCAGGAGCCCAGCTGCCTTCTTGTTAAAGGAAACAGAAATTTATTCATCAGGTTTCTTAAGAGTGTTGAACCAGCCAGTGGGTTTCTTTTTGACTTGGAAAAAATGAGACGCTGTTAGAGCTCAAAAAATGTGAGTTGCAGAATGGTGTTATATGGCAGTTTGTGAGCTGCTTTGCTGTGGTATGCAAAAAATCTGGTCTGGCACATCTTGCAGAAGGAATTGGTGCTGGTGCTGCGGCCTTTTCTGCCCGCGCATGTTGGCATCCTGAGGGGGTGCAGCATGGGTCTCACCTGCAGGCTGGTACACAAGCCCGGGCAGGACGGGAGAGCCCTGTTACAAATAACTTACCAATTGGGCAGCCAAAAAGACCCCCAGTGAATCACTGGAAGGAAAAAAGATTAAGTGTGTGGCATTTATTCACATAATTTCACTTCTTGTGTTCATTCAGTTTGGATAATGAAAACAAACTTCTGGCTTTCACTTCTGTTTTTCTGGCTGCTTTCTGTACCAGACTCGAGCTGGGTCGTCCTTGCGATGAGAAGATGTGATGTGGGGAGAGCAGGCACAGCTGGGAAATGACTTGCTTTCAGGTTTGAAAAGAGTCAGTGTAATTCCTCCATTAAGTGCTGCTGTTATTGGGAGCGCTTAACAATGTTACCTTCAAACTTTTAACAATTATCCTGTCACAAATTGAAGTTCTTAAATGAGAACAGAGTTAAAAATAAAAAAATAAAATCCTGATTTACTTAAAGTCAAATGTAGGAAGTATAAAAATCAGCTCTGTGCTGAACTAACAAGACTGTTCCGTTGGATTTTTTTCTCTGCCTGGGCTTGGTCTGTTTGTTTTATTCAAATGAGACGAGGAAGAGAGGACCTGGCTTTCCTTGTCAAATAGGTCTCCTTTCAAACAGGCCATTTGTTTCTGCGCAGCCTGTGATAAGTTTCTAGCACTACGGCCCGTAACCGATACTCGCAAATTGGCAATCTCGTGGTTTCTGGATGTTCACCCATTTTGTGTCAGAGCTGACGTGCGTTACATGTTTCTGTTGGTTAAGAATTAAACCTATTAAAATGTCTGGTTTAATTCAGTAGGGGACCATGCCAGCTATTGGGGCGATTGAAATCCATGATGTCCTGTTGTAAGAGACACTGCAGCACAGGGAATTAGAAAAGCCTGTTCGCAGAGAGCCACTGTCAGCACTGCAGAAAGTTTGTGCTCTCTGGATTTAATCCCTTTAATGATTCTGACCTGTGACAACAGTTCACTTGAGGGAGTTCCTGTGTTTGACCCAACCTGCTCTTTTGTTTGTCTCTGAACAGCTCAGCACATGGTGAATAACAGCAGGAACCCCACACCCTGCTTACAGCTTTTGGATACTGTCTCTTTTTTTTTTTTTAAATGTGGCTTGTACCCAGCAGGGTCTGAGGGGAATGATGGCCTGGCTCAGTCTAACCGCGGGGAAGTTGTCCGTGCTGCATTGCACCCTGGGGAGGACCAGGCATGGTATCTGGAGCTCTGCTATGGGCAGCCTGCTCTGCAGCCTGACACCAAAGCCAGGAGCCCTTGCTGGCGCTTTTGATTTGCAATGCATAATAGTAAAAGTGCAAAAGTGCTTGGCTTCATCAAAGTGCTAGAGAGAAAGCACTGTCTGTAACGTGCTGAGCTAATAGGTGGTTGGCTGCTTCTTAGTAGATCTCAGTGTCTTTAGAAGAACCCCAGACTGTTGTAATTAATTTCTAAGCATTAATTGTGAAGCTGTATGATGAGCCCATTGGAAACTCCTAAAATACAGGCAGAGCCGTGTGGCTCTGGCGAGGAGTCAGTGCAGGGCAGGCAGTGTTAACTCTTGTCTCTCCGGGAGCTGCCAGCAAAAGCTCACTCAGCACCCGACCTCCTGGCACATAGGCTGGGCCCTCCTGCTCCTCCGGCTGGACACGGCTGCATTGTGCCCTCGCCAGCCTGGGGCTTTCCCACCTCTCCCAAGACAGAGGATGCACTCCCAGAGGTCCCAGCAGGCTGCCTGCGGGAAGCGTGGCCGTGCTGGGATGCACCCAGCATCGCCCTGCTCCGCACGCTGGGCTGTGCCCCAGGCAGCACGGCCATGCTGCCTCTTGGTGCCAAGCGCAAGGCCGTGAAGGAGTGGTTGTATTGGTGTTATACTGGGTGGGTGGTGGTTAGATGACTTTCTAATGATTATAATGCATGAGCAAGAACAAATTCCACCAGTCGGGTGTAAAATAACCATGTAAAACGGTAGTGACGAGACCGGTGGCAGCCAAGAGCTGATGGTGCTTGACACGCAGGGCAAATGCTTGTTTGCTGATATCCAGCACGTGCACGGTGGGCACCTTGATACAGGCAAGCGCTTTAAATGTTGGCCCTGATTATACTGGGAGCCTGCAAGTGATGTGGTTCCTTGAGCATTTCATACCCAAGCTGGATGGTGGCATTTTCAAGCAGAACGTGGGACGTGATCCAGCAGGTGCCAGCTCTGCTGAGGAGGGCTGGATTCCTCCCTGGGCCGGATCCTGCCTCCTCACACAGCCCCATACAGGGCAGCACCGCTGGGCAGGGACGGTGTCCCCTGCGGCGGGAGCGTGGGGCTGTCGCACAGGCATTCAGCCAGATGTGGTTTCTGTCCCAAAACAAAACGGCGGCCCCCCAGCCGCTGCCTGCTGCGGGTGAAACCCGGCCCTGAAGATTCAGCCAGTCAGTATGTGGTTTCTGTCCCAAAACTCCACAGATACCCCTGAGCTTTCTGGCGTGCGAGAAGTCTGTAAAACATGTGCAGGATTTGAATTTTTTTCTCTTTTTTTCATGTTTTTTCCCTAGCCCTGAAGAACGCATACCTGCAGTAGCCCTGCTGGCAGTCCCAGCGTGAGCACCCTTCCTGTGCGGGGCTGCTGCTCAGCACGAGTCACACTCACAGCCGTAGCGTGAAGAACATCCTTTTATGTTCTTACTGCCAGTCACGTAGGCAGCTCTCTGCCATAACGGCATCACCTTTCCCCTGGCCTAGAAAAAGAAAAATTATTTTCTCAAAATCTTTCAAAAAGGGCACAAAAAACTAGACTGAATCTTTAAAAAATAAAAAAAATCCTCTGGGGTCTTGTGTATTGTCCTTGGTGCTGCTCAGAGCAGAACACCACCTACCGCTCTGAAACCCTCCCAGTGTTTCTGGTCACTTTTTCCAGGAGAAGGTCTGTTCCATGGGAAGAAAAGGTTAAACGTGGGAGTGAGTAGGGCAAAAGATTATGTGAAACAGAAATCCCGGCGCTGTTTGTTCTGCCATCTGCTCTACACTCGATCCAGGGCTGTGGGTGGTTTCCCATAGTGCTCCCGCTCCCCTCGCTGCCACGCGGCCGGCGGAGGGCTTTGAACTCCCGGAGCTCCTGGCACTGCACTCCTGGCACTGCAGAGCCGGGTGAGATTTCTCCCGGAGGAGCTGCCCTTTGGCAGGGCAAAGCTGGGTGCTGTGGCCTGGCCACTGCACTGGAGCTGCCGCTGAGAGCCCACTCCAGCGGCGATCCAGAAAAGCACGGACTTCAGCGCCTTTGGCACAAACAGAGCGAGCACCAGGGGATGCCGGGGTCAGCGCGTGCCGTGCCCGTAGGGAGAGCCCGGGCAGGACAGCCTCTGCTTCCCTGGGAGTGCTCAGCATTTCATCTTTGCAGCGATGCACCAGCAGTGCGAGATGCTCCCTGGCGAGCGGGGCAGCCCATGCCCACCACCTGCACGCTGCTGCCGTCCCTGCGAGCCAGCGGCGGGGCAGGCTGAGCCCCACATGGCTCTGTGCCGGTGCACCATCCTGCTGGCAGCAGGGCCTGCCACGCGTGCCAAAGCGTGGGAGGACAGAGGTGTCGCTTGTCCCCGCTTTGCAGACGAGGGACCAGAGCACAGAGATATGCAAGAGCCTGCGAGCGGGCAGTGCTGGGGCACGCCGAAAGCCCAGTGCCTGCGGCCCACCCTCAGCCACAGCCGGCAAGCGAAGGGTGAAATCATCTCACCTCTTACCTCCAGGTCCCCTTTCTGCTCTGCCCCTTCCCCCAGCCCCCATTTCTCTGCTTTCCCCCTGGTTCCCCCAGCCCAGCCCGGCTGTGCAGGCTGCACACCCTCTGCACCGCACGCCTCCTCCGCCTCCCTGCCCACCCTCCCCTGCTCCGCTTTCACTTGGGAATGTGACCTTGCTCTCTAGATTATTTACAGACAAAATATTGCTGCAAGCCTGTGGAAGGGTTTTCTGTTGTTTATTTTTAAAGTGACTGAATTCCACAAAAAATGAATTATTTCAAGGGGCGTGTGGGGCCTGGTGGGAACGCTTTGCTGTGTTTGGGAACAGGCTGCCTGAAGCCGTCTCCCCTGGCCAGCGCAGAGGTGCGAGAGGCTCTTAATTTCCTTCGCTATAGGAAATGATCTGTCTCTGGTTTTCTTAGAGAAACCCACCCCCTGCTCGGGGAAGGCTGCCAGGACGGGACACCAGCGTTAATGGGCATGTGGCACGCACGTAACTGGGACCTGGGCTCCTTCCCCGAGGCGTGCGTGAGCCGGTGCATAGTGCTGGCTGTGGGGAAGAGCAGAAGTGGGGGCCGCTTTCCGTGGCTCCCCCTCCCGCACCCCTGGAGCCGGGGCTCTCCACTTCCCCTCGCTTGGGAGCTCCTGGGTCTCCTGCTGCGCTTGCAACACAGGCTGGGTTTGCTGAGGACCTCAGACAGAGCTGTCACATCCGATCGGAAGCGGTGGTCGGCTGATTTCTCCTTTTTTGTTTTTACTGGCAGGACCAACAGCTGCCCTTTTCCCCGCTGCTGACAATTCTTCTGTCTAGCTTAACTTCTGAAAGCCTCGTGGTGGTGGTTTCCCACTGTGCAGAGACCTTATGCCTTTGACATTGGAGCGCTGCAGTACCCTTTGCGTGGCTGCTGGAGGCCATAAAGCCGTTCATAGCACACAATAATGTGAGTCGTTAGGTTCGAGCAGCGTTGGTTGTTTTGGACGGGGCTGATGTGGGGTCCCTGGCCAGCGCTGGTTTCCTTACAGGGTCAGCATAAGCCTTCAGGTTCCTGCAGCCAAGTAGTTGTCCCGAATAAGGCTGTGCGCTCCACTTTTATTTAGGAGTAAGCACAGCAACTGTCAGCAGAGCTAAACTTGATCACAGACAGTGCCCTTTTTGTTGTGGGAAGAGTGCTTACACCAAAATACCTCGGTCTGGCTCAGTGTGCACCTTGGCTTGATCTCTCCACAGATGGAGCTGGGGCTGCTGATGGGCTGGCAGAGGCGTGCTCTGCTCCCCGCTGAAACTGGGGCTGCCGCCGGGAAATCTCTTGGCAAATGTGGCTGCAGGGGATGACCAACGAAGCAGGCACCTGCAAAGCCATTCCCTGCCTGCTGTGGGGTTAGTGCCAGCCCTCCAGAGTAACTCCAGCCTTCCCAGCTTGTGGTGGTGATGGGCTCATCCAAGCCCTCGTGGAAGCACTGGGTGCAGGATGTGCACCGGGCAGGGTGCTGAGGGAATGGAGGTGGTGCGGGTATAGGGACCTTGATCAACCAAACACGCTCAGCTGGTGGTGGTGGTTTGGAGGCCCATCTTGCAACAGATTTGTCTGGAACTGCTCTGGCCCACGTGCTAGTTTGGGTGCTACTGAGCTACGGAGCACTCTGTGCAAGTCATAAATGAGCATACTGGCTATAAAGAATGGCAAAAATCAATGGATTTTGTTTAACCAAAGTCTGAAGTTTCCCTTGTTGAGAAGCCATGGGGATGAAGGCTGGGACAGGGAAGACAAATGGAAAAAGGTTTATTGTTTTAGTCGAATCCTTGACTTGGCTGCAGCCAGCACATTCAGCGGCAGGGTGGAAACATACCAGGTGAGAGACAAACATACCCACCGAGATCAAGCGCAGCAGCAGCAGCAGGTAGAGCTAAAGGGCATCACGAGGCCATGTCTGTAGGAGCTGCTCCTTATCGACGCGCCTGCTGACCTCTTTGCGAAAGCAGCCCCTTGCCACCTGCGCCTTTGTAGCTGGGAATTTTTCTGAAGGAGCTGTAGTTACTGGGGCTCTGACCGTGCCCTGCTGGCACCGAAATAGGAGCAGCGCTTGGGCAGAGGGGAGCAGTTAGAGCTGCTGGGAATGTCCCCTGCTCTGCCACCGGGCAGGCGAATGGCGTATCATGGCATTTGGTGAGACCTTGCAGGAAACCCTCTGGGTTCCTCCCCGCCTAAGCTGCCCAGGCTCCCTGAAAAGGATAGCAGGTGTGCTTGGGGCTGCCAACCCCCCCCGCTCCCTGGGTCAGCAGGCAAACTCCTGCCCCGTTCTACGGCTGTCAGCAGGGGCAATTGCCACATTTGATGACTACCTGCAAAATCAAGGGGCAAACTGCCACCAGCTTGCAGGGGCAGGAGGGCTGTGAGTGCTGGGCACACTCAAACACGTGCTGAAGGTGGCCGGGCACCGACTGGGAGGTAAGGGGCAGCAGGGGAAGGGCTTCTGTTCCGGGTGCTCTTTGCCAGGGTTTGCCTGGTGTTTGCTGGATGCTGAAGCATCCTTGGGAAGGCAGTAAGGGAAAGCTTGGCTCACTGTGTCTGCTGCAGTGCACGGCTCTCACCTTCCAATTCCCTACCTTAACTGGGGGTAGTGAAAACCCCATTCCATTCCCCTAATCTTCTAAATGGGTGTCTTTTTGTCAATGGGATGTCCTGGTTATCCTTTTTTTGCAGCTGAGGGAAGCTGAGGAGTGCAACAGGTCTCTGCTCATGCTGCCGGTAAGAACAGGACCCAGCGCGCCTGACTCTGGATCTGCTCTGTGTACATCTATGTACGCATAATGCTGTTCCTCACTAACAGGGTCTCTGGCACGTTGCTTCCAGGCAAATATTAGTGACTGGGACTGGTTTGAAGAACCAAGTGCGATGCAGGGGCGCAGAGCAGCCCCAGTGGGTGCCCGGGGAAGGGGTCTGGCGAGGCTGCCACTGAGCAACTCTCCATAGCATCAGAGCAGTGGTGTTGGGGCAAGCCTGGGGCTTTGATGGGTGCTCATGCCCCCTTAGAATATGGAATTAGGCATCCTGAGTGAAGCATCTTCTCCGCCTGGGTGTCCCGAAGGGTTAACGATCCCGGCAGCGGATGGATGAGTAAGGAGATTGATTGCCTCCCACAAGGTACATAAAGTCTTGCCCTCCTGCAGAAACACACCAGTTGTTCAACCAGGTAAATAACTGGTTTAAGATCCCCTCTCGCAGCAGCTGACCCTACATGTGTTTATCCAAGTGACTGGAGTTGTTCCAGTCTCTCTGGTAAGTGACCTTTCCCAAATTTTTCTTTTCAAGTTGACATTTAAGAAGGGGGGAAAAAGTCACAGCAACAAACGGTGTTTTAACAGCGATAAAGCCCTACCCGTCAACAAAGCCAGGAAAGCCGCGCCGGAGCCCACGCTGGCGGCTCTGCCGTCCCTGACAGAGTCCATACGGACAGCGCTGGCTTGTGTTTCATTTCCCAACCTGCTTGGTTTTGCATTTGCAGTGCCAGTGGGCTGCTCCTGCTGCCCGGGCAGGGCTGGGCTGGGCTGGGCTGGGCGTACAGCGGCTCCACAGCTCCCAGGAAAGGCTCCTGGGTGCAATTAAGTCCGAGCCAGCTGCTGGCAGCTGGAGGCACTCACAGTATTAGTTCATTACTGCAATTCAAATGAAGAGGAGTCTTAAATCTCTTCTGAAAAGAATCTGGGTTTGGCAGGCAGTGGAGCGCTCGACTTATTTTGAAAATGTCTTGGACAATTTTGGTAAATGTTTTACTGTGTGTTTGGGGTAAGTAAAATTTACCCCTAGTTTTCGTGTTCCTTGGTTCTCAGCTTCAGCACTGCCACAACTCGCCCCTCGCCCCTGGCAGTTGTCTCACAGGGAGATATTTCAGCAATGAAGTCTCTGTGTTTTGCAGGTTTACCTCTTCAGTCCAGATGCCCAGTACATGACTTCCTCTTCCATGCTGGGAAGTGCCGAGGGCAGCACAGAAGGCTGCTGAGCACTGAAGGGTTCCCCAAATCCCGCTCTCCCCACATCCTGGCCAATGCCATAACTCCGGTGTGCTGGCTGCCAGCCGCTCCATCTCCACCGGGCTCCGCGGGATCTCTTGAGTGTCCCTGCCTTCTCCACCTGCAAAGCACCCCACAGCCCTCCCAGCCTGGCCCTGCAGCCCTTACCCAGGTTTTTTGGCTTAGTTGCAGATGGCAAGCAGGACTGCGAGCAGCAACCGGTCTGGGGTGTTGGAGTCTCCCTGCGATTCTCCCTCCGGCTCCTCTGCTTGGAGTGCCGCTAGAAATGGTTTCCACAGGGACCCGCCGGGATGGCCAGCCCGGGGCTCTGCTCTGTGCCTGCATGGTCCTGCTTTGAGAAAAGAAATCAAAACAAGGACTTTCCAGTGGTCACGTTTCCCATAGCAAAAGGTGTGGGAGATCCCTGGGAAGCCACTGGCGGTGGGGATGCCCCAGAGCTGGGTGCTTCCCTGACGTTTCTTGCAGAGGGCCCGACAGGAGCGGCTGCAAAAAGGCACGAGGCAATGAGGCGACCGGGGCAGGGACAGCACTTTGGTCGTACAGCAACATGCTGCCAGCTCAGGGTGATGCTGGGCAGCCCCGCACCAGAGCCCTCCTGAGCATGTGGGCCTGCAGGCTGCTGGCAAGCTCTGCTTACAGCAAACCAGTGTTTTGTGACAAATTTCAGTCGAGAAATGTCTAAGCAGCTCTGTTGGGACAGGCCTGACGGATGCGCCTAGCTTTGCGGCAATGCTGTTTCTTGGATTTAATCTATTTGTGCAAGAAGAAAAAACAGTAACAAAAAACCCCCAGGTAAGTCCAATAGCAAAGATGCATTTAGCGAGCTGATAGCCAAGCCTTGCCTTTGCAGTTCACCGTATCCCTGCGCCGCCCCAGTTCCGCTGCTGGGGAGCTGGGCGCAGCCGGCGGGGCGGGCAGGGCACCGCAGCCCCCAGGCTGCCGGGAGCCGGGGCCGGCAGCTCACAGATTCCCCCGTTAGGAGTGTCCATCTGCCACGACTCTCCCCGCTCCCCTGCTGTCCCCAGGAGGTCTCTAGTGCTGCACATTAACATGAGACGGACGAGCTTTTCTGCTGGGCTGTCACTGCAGTGATGCTTGTGCGAGGCTCTGTGGCTGTTTGGGAGTGGTGGCAACTTTGGGACCTCACCCACTAAGTTATCTTTAATCTTTCATGGCAAGAATGCCCCATTTCGCTCTTGCTCGCAGCAAGCCTGGGTATTGGCTTGCTGCAGGGTCGGTACATGAGCCCTGGAGCGGGACTGCCTGTATCCGGAGCCTTCCTTCCCCTGTGATAACGTCAGCGCTGGAGAGCAGGCGGCTATTTTGGTCCCAGGAATGCCAGCGGATGATTTCACTTTTGTTTTGTACCCGATAACCTTTCCCATCACAATGAAAGACGACATCCGCGCTTCCGTGTGCAAGGGGAAAGCCATTCAAGCACCTCTGCAGGGGAAAAGAAAAAGCCGGTTTAAATATAGCTGTCTGATTGTCGTTGGAGCCTGGGCAAAGGAAGGGCAAAAGCCTCTCTGTGCCGCACTGTGCACTGTGCGCCGGGATCGGCTTCGCCGGCTGAGCCGGGGCACGAGGACAGCGGCCGTGGGAATATTTGCTGTGCTGGCTTTTCCCATCGGCCTCACGGGGACAGGAAGGTCTGGGAGAAACTTTCTTCTTCATGCAGAGTCATTCCGATGTGGGGCTCCAGGAAAGCTACAGCAACCCCCTTTGCCCCCCCCACCATGGGCACAAGCAATGGTGTTTTCTCTCTTCTCTGCCCCTCCTGCCCTTCTCTGAGTCCTTTCCGTGCCGAGTTTCGTGGGTGGGAGCTCAGTCAGGAGCGAGGCGAGACAAACCCACCCCGGGCCCCAGGCGAGATAAGTCTGGTCAAACCCAAATTGCTAAAGCTCAGCTCCAGTTTTTGTTTCCTGTGGGGAAGGAGCTGGCCGAAGTAACTTGTTTTTTTTTCAAGCTTTCAGCCTGCGACTTCCCACGAACTGCTGACCCATCATGTGACAGGAGCCGCAGCGGGGCCGCTGCAGCGAGATGCGGTATCACCAGCTTATCGAGCCGTGCCGGGGCCGCGGGCAAACCCCAGTGCTCAGATGGGGACGGGCCTCCCGGCACCCGCGTGTGCTGGGGCACAGGCAGCACCCGGGCACCAGACCTCTGGGAATGGGCAAACCCCGATGTGCTTTAAGAGGGAAGGCAGCAAGCTTATTTACTGCCGGCCCCCCCTCCCCTATGGAGAGATGCTTCCCAGCTCCCCAGGGGCGGCGTGGCCCCTCTCGCCGATGCCCACCCTGCCCTTCAAAGTACATTACAGTCCATTTTGCGGGCTCTTGGCCAGTGGGGTGGCTACCTGGGCTCCTGTTTGATCAGTCCCTTTGCTCAGTGGGAGGTTTTTGCTCAGTCCCCCCGAGCACACGACTTACAGGGTGGCTCCAAACCTGCCCTTGCCCTTCCTGAGCGGCAGCCTGTTTACAAAACAGTGGCTGAGGGCTGTTATTTACCCTTACATACATATTACATTCAGAGTTGCTAAACAGGCAAAGCCAAAATGAAAGTCATCTGAGTTTTCTTTAATTAGAATAAGATCCTGATGAATCATGAGGTTCTTTACCTCAAGGATGCACCAAGAATTGACTTTGGCAGCAGACATCAAGGTACAGCAGTCAGCGGAGCTAGCTTGCTGCGTTGACATCTGCTGGAAAGACTTGTTTTTCCCTCACAAGTCACATGCTAACTTGTGATCTGATCATGAGATACAAAGGATAACCTTCCAATATTTATTTTTCTCATCTGGAATTTTAAAAGGCAGAGGAAAAGAGTAAAAAGCAGTGTAAGGGGAAAAAAAAAACCCAAACCCCTCGCTTCTTTTGGTTAGCGTTGCTCTAGGCGCTGGGCTTGCTGCTGGGACAGGGCAGGACACCATCCCCAGCGTGATGGGCTGCATGTGTGCCCACTGCCGCTGCGATGGAGAGCGTCAGCGCGGACAGAGCATCGGTGGGGAGAGCATCAGCGTGGGCAGAGCAATCGTTGCTGGCGTGTTCAGCCACGTAGACATCCCC
>NW_008795035.1:1123255-1131554 GCF_000699145.1 Aptenodytes forsteri
AGCGCACCCGTGTGCAGGCAGAGGTGGGCAGGGGCTGCCTGTCCCAGGGTGACCTGCACCGGCACGGGGTGGGGGGGAGCTTGTCTGCCCCCCGGTGGCTGCCCAAGGCTGGCCCTGTGCCATCCTTCAACGTGAAACGTGTATGTTTGATTATAAATGTCAAAGTAACATTTTTCTATAACAATATCCCAAGCTAGGCAGGTGGAGTTATCTGATACGTGCTCTAGTCCAAAGGTTTATAGTAGGCCCAGCTGCAAGATTAAATCAGAATCACCCTCAACTAAAATCCCCCATATAATCTTTGGGGAATTTTGCTAGTGCAGCTTGGGTATGTTTACTTCTGTGAGATGATGCCTATCAAGCACCAAAAAACCCCAGAAACCCATCATGGTGCTGACACGGGCGCTGTTGGGAAACAAGCGTTCAGGCTGCTGAAGGCTTTGCCATGAGAGGAGTTCTCGCTGAAGAGAGACCAAGGCAAAGCAATGGGGCAGGGTTGTTTATTTTCTGAGACGGAGAGGTGTGTACCATTGACTACCAAATTTGAATAAGGAGGTTGCTGCCCACGGTTTGCATACACACAGCAAACCTGACTTACACGTACAGCGGGATTACTCTGGGAATGGCAGATTGAGATCAGCAGAGTGTGCATGTGTCTGTCTGTCTGTCCATCTGTTCAGTGCTGGGAGCAACTACACAGAGCTGGGAAATGCAGCAGGCCATGGCCGTACTTTCCAAAATCCCATCGCCATGGGATGCCCCTGGCCGCAGGCCCGCCAGGCACCCATGTTCATGGGCAGACCCAAGGCTGGACGTCCTCTGCAGCCGTGTACGGGATGACCGGCCTGGCATCATCCCCCGGTAACTCAGTACTTCACCTCCGGCACTGCTGAGCGATTGTGCACTGTGCCAGTGTCCCACGGTGCTGTGCCGTGCCACCATGCACTGGTGGGTCCCTCGGGGTGTCCCTGTGTGCCCAGGCTTGGGGTGGGGACTGGGGAGCACGGGAAGGCAAGGACCGCGTCTGCAACTACAGCTCAGAGAGTGAGAAGAAAGGTTGAAGCAGAAAGGCGCTTGTGGTTTCCTTCGAAACTAAAAGGCCCCATAATATTTCAGGAGGCTGGTGGCATCAATGAGCCACTGCAGAGCGCTCCGTCCCGGGGGCTGTTGGTGCATTCTGAGCCGGCCGGTCCGTGGAGGCTGAGCCCCAGGTCCTCAGGAGCTTTCAGAAACTTTGTGGTCTTTTGGGAGGGAGGCGTGTAAGCCTCATACCCTCCTGGCTAAAGCCTGCTGGTCTCCTGGCTCTGCCTGTCCAGGGAGGGAGCTGCAGGTTTGCAGGGTCATGGGTGGCTGGACCTGACCTACGCCCCTGGCCCCAGGATGGACGATGGAAGGGGAGATGCTCCGGGCAAGGCCAAAGGCGCTGCACCTGTGTGTGACATGCTGTGTGTCAGCCTGACACAGGGTGAAAAACTCCGCTGTAGCTCCTCTGGAAATAAGTAAGTGCAAGGAGGAACATAAAGGGGTGGGTGTCACGCGGGAGGGAGGCAGCCAGTGCAAACCGAATTACGAAAGCGCCGCCTGCAAGAGCAGCGAACCCGGCCGCAGCCTGGCCACATCCATTTCGGTGCCGAGAGAGGGCTGAGCGCGGAGGTGTTGCCAGTAAAAACGCAGACTGGTGTCAAGCAGGGAGGGAAGGAGGCAGGACGGAGGGGCGCAGCCAAAGGACACCCCAGCTAATAGGGAGGGCACGAAGGGGCGGTGTCTGCTGGGTGCCTTTGATGTGGTGAATGGCGTTTTGACTGTGGTAGGAAGGTAGACTTTGACGTTTCGGGGAGGATGGCTGAATGATGGGTTTGCAGCAAGAAGTGGATAAACTCCGTCCTGCGAGGCCCAGCTGGCCCCTGCACCTTTGCCAGGACCATGGCATTCGTGAGAGAGGCTAGGGATAGCTGGGACCTGATACGGTCCCTAGACTCAAAGCTGGGGAAGCAGGAGCAGATGATTTTAAATTAAAACCAAAGCAATCCGTAATGAAGAGCTGTCTCTAGTAAGCAGAGTTATTTCTGATTTCAGGTTTTAAGAAGTCTTGAAACTGTTCAGGTCCAAGTTGAGTGTCTCCTGCTATTACACGAGCTTTACTTTGCAGTGTCCTAACCCACCCTCCCATTGCCCCACTTAGTGCAAAGACCAATTTTTTTATTCCAAAAAGCAAACTATCCTCTTTCCTTAGGCAAATATTTCTGTGGCCTCTGCAACAGCATTAGCCAGAGATGGTTACGGGCACTGTGACGGGCTAACGAGGGGTTTGGTGTGCAGTCATCAGTGGTCCATGCAGGAGAGCAGCATACCTGCCTCCAGCTCATGGGCAGGGCGTTTGGAAGGAGTTTGGATTTTCTGAACCTGGCTGACCTGTCTCTGTGCCCCACGGGCACCTCTGAGCGCTGCGACTTCCCGGTTCGCCGGCCCTTTGCCTGCCCCTAACAAAATTAGAGCAGGCCTGACCCAGAAAGCTGGATGCAGAAGTGATCAATAGTGATGGTAATTGGTTGGTAGCGCTGCCTGGAGGCTCTTGGTGTCTCAGTCCCAAAATAAATAAATGGGTTCAGAAAAAATGTAGGCAGTCTGACTCCGCTGGCTGGGGCATCAGCTGGAGGGGGCTTCAGCCTGTGGTCCAAGGGCCGCAGAGGGCAAGGCTGCTGGCAGAGGGCTGAGTTTTACCGTGCCCCATTCCTGGTGAATGACTTCGGTCCTTCTGGTTTCCCTTGCCGGTGACGGTGTGTCTCCAGCAGGTTTTGCCGTGCAAGGTGTTTGTTCTGCAGCAGCAGAGCGTGGAAGGCTCGGGCGGAGGGAGGCAGCCGGGGCAGGTGCTGTGGGAGGGGGACACGCTCACAGGCAGCTCTGGGAGCTGTGTGTGAGTGCCTGGGGAAGGAGATACACCCGCTCATCCCTGGATGCGGTGTAGACACTTGCTCCTGGACAAGAAAGCAGTCCCTGTTTTTAAGGAAATAAACAAATCCCAAAGAACATCCTTTTGGAGCGGCCCCCCTCCTGTCCCCAAGGGACAACGAGGGCTTTGTAACTGCCCAGGGCTCTCGGGAACCAAAACAACCTTGGTATGAGCTCAGCGGCTGTAAATCAGCGGGCTCCACCGGGTGCTATTGCTAGGGTAAATTTAGTGCTGATTGCTTTGATCTGAAATGCTTTTATTTCGTACCCTCTACAGAGATAGACACAAGGTCAGACTAATGGCTGATACATGAAAAACGTATGTGGCCTTTATTGATTTTGCAGTGATTAATGATTCAAAGGGAGGGCTGGTGATTCATGCACACAGAAATGGTGCCTGGGAATGAGCAATGCTGACCAAGGCGGCCTTTTAATTCCAGCATCCAGCCTGCTTCCTGCCGCTCAGGGTACCAGTGCCAATCTCATGGATGTCCTTGCACTAGGCACACACACGTTTGTACGCAGTAAGCTCTCGCACCCACGTCTGAGTTCTGTTTGCCTTGCTTTCGCTGTCCGTTTTGGAAGGGGATCAAAAATAACCTAACCTAAGCCCTTACTGTAGTCTCGTTGACAAATCCTCTCGAAGCTTTCCTGCTGCTGTCCCAGGTGATCCAAGAAGAGAGTCCTTCAAAAGGGTACGTCACAGCGCCTTGCCCCGGCTCACGTCAGGAGGCGTCACAGCAGAGTCCCCGCAGGAGGCATCCCCCGGGTTCAGCCCTTTGGTTACCAGCGTGTGATCTTTCAGTAAAAGAGCTTCAAAGCTGTTTGCTGTGATTAGCCTCGCAGGCGATGGTTTTTGAAATGCTTTTCCACCCTTGCGAGCCTGTGGGACTCCCTGGAGGCTGCCGAGCCATGGCCATGGGGTGGGCGCTCTCCTCCCGCAGCCCCCCCCATCCCAGCCCACCGCGTGGACAGGGACTGCAACCCGCCGGTTCACTCTGTGCCACAGATGCAGCTGGAAACTGCATGGGGAAGTCATCCTAATTTTGGAGGGGGAAATCAGGCCCTGTTTGAAGGCTCTGGGTGGTGGTTATGCAACTTTCCTATCTGGTATTTGAGAAAACTTCCCCCTCCTGGCTGTTTTAGCCTTGTGACTATGACTAAAGTCATCATGTTGCCACCAAGGCTCCTTCTGCTGGGCTCACTGCTTTTATACTGGCTGTCTCACTGAGTGGGCCAGAGACCTGATACATCTCTTAGGGCCTGAAAACTGGCTGCAGTTTGGGTTCCACTTGTTGCCAGCTCTACTGTTTTTTCTGTTTATTTTTTTTCTCTCTCTTGCAGTTGCTGATGGCTAAAGGCAAAGACATGTTCTCTCTTGGGCAGTGTCATGGAGGAGGCGATGCTTCGCTGTAAGAGCGATTGCTCGGTTACGGCAGGGGGCCCCCTGGCGGGGTGGAAAAGCAATGCATACCTCACCCCCCCCCCCCGGGGTGGTGAGCACGGAGGCACAGGCAGCGGCACCGAGTGAAATGCAGCACATTCACTGGGGGTGGGGAGCGAGGCGGGAGGGGGAAACACCACCACGGTGGGGGTTTCTTCAGCTTTGTTCCATGTGGATGGATTTGGGGGGAGGAATTTCAGAGTTGGTGGTGATACCCACGTGTATGTTTGTGGGGCAGATGTCAGGTAGCTCATCACCCAGCTGTGTGGCCAAGTGGAGCAACGAAGGATGATATATGGCGGTGCCGTACTCCGGTTCCCGGCTGAGCCTGGGTTCCTCTTTGCGGTAGTTGTCATATGGCAGCACGGCCACGAACACAGGTGAAGGTCCACAGGTACAGGCTGAGTTCAGGCTGCGTGGATGCCAGTGTGCACAAACCCGTTCAGCCACGCGCAGGGACGTGTAAGGCCATCTGCAGCTCGCTCAGAGGCGCTGGCTCCCAGCCCGTCTGTGGCAGGACCCGTGGAGATGTTTTGAACGTGCCGAGGAGACGAGGGAGCTGTGTACATTGAACTAAGCCCGTGTCCTCACGCTCCCCCAGCCTGAACTCCGCAGCCCTCCCCCAGGCCCCCCCCCGGGCTGGCGGCACTGCCTGAAAGCACCCGGGCAGAAGTACCCCTGTTCTGAGCAGCCCCTGCGCTGCGGCAGAGTCAGGACACACCGCCCTAAGGTAAGGGCACGAGAAAACATTCCCAGTGGCAAACCAAGGCGAAAATGTCTACCCTGTGAGTAGCTGTGGTGCAGTGCTCACGCGCTCGCCCTTCGCTTTGCCTGCCGTTAGCACAGACGCTGACCGCCCCCACATGCCCGACGCTGGCTCAGGGTGTAATTGGTGACAGTCCCGGCGGGGTCTCTGTCCCCATTCAAGAGCGGCCAAGGGCTGTCGGCTCCCTCCTAGGGCCACTTTGGGGACACGGGGTGTTGGCCCCAGTGCCACCCCGCTGCCCGCAGCACGGCAGGAGAGGGCGGGAAGCATCACAAGGAGGCACACGGAGAAACACTGTGTGCTCCCAAATTAGCTACCAGACCAGGTTGGTTTTCCTGTTTACTCCCTAAGTGGAAAATAGGAAGAGCGTAAAAAACCTCATCCCCTTGGCTATAAAAAGATCTTGTTGTGTGGGCACAGGAATTTTACCTTCTTTTCATTTTTCTTCCAGTCTAGCAGAGCCTCGGTGGCGCCAGGTGTGCGGCGTGGGCTGTAACAACAGTAATGCAAATAAAGAGGGATGCCAGGAATAGCAGCTCCTCTGCAGGAGATACTTCTTCTCAGGCAGGGAACTGGGCCCATTCACCAACCTGCTGGTGAACAGCTGTATCGGGGTTTCGCAAAGCACGAGGGTCACTGGGGAGACATGCAGGGTTTGTGTCGGTTGTGCTGGGGACACAAAGCCCCCACCGGGTACACCCGGCACTGACCCAGCCGAGGTGCAAGGCAGCTGAAGGCCACTCACAGCTCCAAAGAGCGGGACAAAAGGTGAAGAGACCACATCATCCCTACAGCGTTTCATGGGCAGATTGCAATAAAAAGTTCGGCTGGGTGGGTTTGGCCAGCAGGAGCGAGGGGTCGGAGCAGATAAGATACTGCCACGCCGGAAAACTGGCTGGGCTGCGTTTCGGGTTTACAGCATCAGGGTGAGTTATTTGGATCCTAAACCCGGCAAGCCCAGAGAGGTTGCTAAACCTTGTTTGCCTCAGATCATTTGTCCAAAAAGATACCAGGAGATGAACTCTTTCCTCCCTTCGTAATTGGCCATAATCTTATCTGAAGCCTCCAAAGTGTCCTAGAGACTCCTCAAGGAGATAACAACCAAACAAAAAAGAAGTCCAAGAGCATTTATTTCTGAGGCTTGAGACTGGGGAATAGCACAAGTTTCTTGGCCAGCTTTGGTCACCCTTATTTGCCACAACGAAAAGGAAAGGATGCCCAGAGCTGCCGATGTCTTGCTTAGGTAGCGACTGAACTTTCTTGCCTCCTTGCTCCTCTGGATAACTGAAGCTGTTTTGAGCAGGAAAGCCTTAAAGTTGATTTAGCTAATAACTAGGAAAAAATACTGCGTGAGAGCAGTAGGCTACAGCCGCCCATGTCTCAGGCATCTGGCTGCCTAGGCCAGTACGGTTTAACTGTCTCCCTCCAAAGGGTATTTTTGGTGTGTTTGTTGTGGGTCTGTGGATACCCTTCAGGCGAGAGGCTTTCTCATGGATTCGGTGGTGGTTTCAAGGTACCTTTTGCTCTGCCTGGTTTGTGGCTTCTCACTTGCCAGAGGAGCCTCTAATAATCTCACCGTGGACTTTGAAAAGTATGTGCAATTGTAAAAAAGATCCCCCAAACATAGTATTTCCTTTAAAATTCAGTTCAGTGTCTGTGTGCCTGACTGGTCTTAGCTGGTCTTGCCATAAAAGGTTTTACAGACTCTGTGGCTCTTTTTTGGGGTCTGTTTCTGCTGGTGCCACCTGTAGTTGTCCATTTGAAGCAGCTGAGTGTTATTTGTGATGTTGCCTCCGCAGCACGAGGATTCCCCTGCGCGCTCATGGCAGCGTGGGCTCGCTGGCAAGTGGGGATGTCCGCACGAGGGCTGGTGATCCGGAGCAGACCTGGTGGGTCATAGGTGGCTTTGTCCATGCTGCATGCACGCTGCTGCACCCCCAGCAGCAGAGAAGCTCCTGTGCTGTGCACCCCTTCCCATTGCTGAAGCTCTCTGCTGGGGAGGGGTTGTGGACACCAGAATGGGACGCACCATCCCAGCAGCACTCATACTGGGACCTACTGGGGGTGTTCCCGCTCAGGGGTCTTTGCTCATAAATTGGATGAGCCCTGTTAGTTCCATGAGGGTCCATCACTCCCCTCCAGGGCTGGTCCAACCACCACGTCCCGTCCCTGAGGCTGTCTTTACCTGTGATTTTTATATTGTCCATAGCAAAACATTTACTGCGCGTCCAGTGAGCCCAGCTCTGGGGCCGGGACCTGGATTCTGTGTTCATTATGGTGGTTTCGTCCAGGTCGTGGATTAAAAATGTGAGATTTCAAAGAGGGAAGAAGAAAATTCTTCTCTGACAAAGCATCTACTCGATGCTGGTTCATGGCTTAGGATTCGTTTTCAGACCTATGAGTTGGCCAAGTTTTGCCAGAGCTATTATGTGCTATATTACCTGTTGCATTGTTCTGGTTCTCAGTCAAAATACAATACCAAGTAAGAGGTGTACCAACGTGTAAGCATCTTGTATCAGCACCACAGCAAGTTACTGTGACCAGATCTGTTTTCTGTCAACGTTTCTTGATTAGCATAAATAAACCATTGAAGGGAGGGGAACTGAATTAATCAGCATGTGCCTGGGCTCCGGGTCATGGTGACTCGCCTCTGGCATTATCCTGTTTACTCTTTCAAAATACTGACATCTTACTTTTCTTTCGGATGAGTCCCTCGGCAGCTGGAGCGAGGGCAGGACACACGGCCGCTCCCTGTGCCAGTGCAGATGTCCTCAGTTAGTCCAGGTACGATGTGTGTTTTAGGAGCAAAGAAAGTGGATGCGAAGGATACGTACATGTCGGGTTCTTCTGAGCAAAGCAAACTAACGGGAGACATGAGCAGTTGGCTACCCTGCTGTAATGATTATATTAATACAAACCAGTTCACAGGCAGGAAGGACACTCTGTCAAAGCAAATTGATTTTTTTCTACTGTTTTGCTCACCCGCTGCAAGCCTTTGGGCAGCCGCTAGCGAGGCTCTTCCCCAGCTAGCGAGCATGCCCTTCGCTTTGCTGTGCTCAGCCCCGCGCTCCTCCGGGGCTCATTGCCCCCGGCTGACCTGGCTGCGGGGTTTTACCCGCTGCCCAGCCGTAGCTGGGGGC
>NW_008795035.1:1132699-1135641 GCF_000699145.1 Aptenodytes forsteri
CCGCGTGGTGCTGGTTTCTCCGCGCGGGGGAGCCGTAGCTGTGCTCCTGCGGGACCGGGGCCACCCTCACCACAGGTCACCTCCGAGGCAGCACTGCCGAAACCGCGGCGCAGGCCCCAGAGGAAGCAAGGCAGCCGCAGGAGGTGGCTGACGGCTGGGCGCGGGCGGCAGGGCTTGCCTTGTGCCGCAGGAGCGCAGGGGACAGGCGTGGGGGAGTTAAAGCCCTTCGCCTGACTCTGCTAAAGACCCATGTTGCATGATTTGTGTGCACAGGCTGCCACAGGTCACCTGGGGTTTACCACACATTTTCATCGTGCTTGCAAAATGCTGTTATCACAAGTTGCAAAAACCAACCTCGTCCTCATCTGATCAGAGCGAAACCAGCACAGCTCTGCACAATGTCTCCAGCGTGTCCGGTCTGCTGAGTGCTCCTGTGGGGCACACGGTTATTGCTCAGAGATACTTTAGTCTGCTGCTTTGGGATTTTTTTTTTTTTTTCCTCATTGCAGACTCCTTGGCCTTGGCCTGTGAAAGCAGTTGGTAACCATTGCAGGCAGGGTACTCGCTGCCTTAGCTACTGGCCATGACACGACTTTTTGCTGAGGGCTGATGTGGCCTTTCTGTATGCAAATGGACTGCAGTAAAGCTGAGGGTGTCAGGGAGCCTGTGTTGGGCTGCTCCTGAGCAGAGGGTCCGGGCTGCCACCAAAGCCCTGCTGAGCAGAGGCGGGGATGGAGCTGGTTGTGAAGCCCAATGCAGCCTTTCCACTCCCTGTCCCATCGGGCAAGCAGCACCCGCCTCAGGGTCACCCTGTCCTGCTGGGGCGAGGCGAGCAGGGCAGCCACTATGTCCCCACTGCCCGCGCCCGTGTTTCACCCCAACAGCTCCTTCCATCCCAATAGCTCCTTGTGTCCCGATAGCTCCTTCTGTCCCAGCCCTTGTCTCCGTGGTGGGACAATGGTGCGGATGAATGAATGGGTCCAGCAGGCAGGCAGCCTGGGAGGCTCTGGGTATTTCCCAGGAGCAAAGCTGCTGCTTAAAGTAATATGTTTAATAATTATTACAAGGCCTGAAGGTGATTTAACCTAAGTGGAGGACACGAGCCAGAGGCACCGCCCGGCTTACCAGCACCAGTCCCCACAACAGACCCCTTTTGTGTGCTGCTGGGCTGCAGTGCGGCTGGGGTGGAGGATGGCACGTGCAAAACATTGGGGAGCACTGCAGATTTCTTTCACTAGAGCTTACCACGCGTTTTTGGCTGTAAGTGAGCCAAGCTGGAGCTCAGCCCCTCTCAGTGCCCGCAGCCCTCCTGGGTGAGCCACCAGGGGCTCTGCGGGCAGCTGGGCAGCAGGTCGGTGCTGGGGAGAGGAAAGCCCAGGTAACGCGCACAAGAAATTAGGGCTTTCACAAGATGCCATAATGAATTGCAGCCCCAAGTTACAGCCGTGCTCTGCCTACGCCCACAGCGTGCTGCAGGGACAGAGTTAGGCCAATCCCGCTGCCACCGCAATGGCAGAGCATCTGTGTCGAGGGCCAGCACGGGGCTGTCAGTGCTGCAGGCACACAGGGCCACAGCTCCCCGCCTTCAAATGCCATGTCATATGCTGGGATCATATGGTGCATCTTGCACTAGTAATCAAGTGACTCCAAAAATCAGGACATGAAAGTGCTTTGGCAATGCCAAAAGCAAAATGTAAGGAAAAAAATTTCCTCTCCCCTTACTCCATAGAAGTTCAATAGCGTGCAGATATCTGAAATTTTTTGACGTGCTAAAGGCTGACTGTGGGACGTAAGTGTTTTACATTGGGTACAGGGATCTTCTGCTTCTAAAATAGATGAGACACTTCACAGGGGAGTCTTTAGACTTTCCAGACAAGAGATAATGGCAGAAACCTGATATTGTTGGAGGCTGGCTGTAGGAAATGCAATTGCTAATGGCTACTTTTGATGTTCTGCTGTGCTTTGTACTTAAAAGTATGTGTTTTATCATGGCAGGTGAAGGGAAGCTGAAATTTAAAGGCTTACCTTGCCGTAGCAGGAGGCCTCCTGCTACGAAGGTGGATGTCCAGCGTGACTCCAGCCCAGGTCGCAGCGCTGGGCAGAGGCTGGGGTGGTCCCACCCGCTCCCAAATTCTTAGTTTTGCACTTTTTCCTTTTTGCAAGTTCGAAGATCTTCTTATCCACTTGCAGGGAGTTAATTTTCCAAAGGCCTTTAGTGCTTTGCCTGGGTGCCTTTGGCACTATCCGTGCAGGCATGACAGGCTGGCATTTTTGCCAGCTGGGCAAACCCACCTGGGTTTGCGAGCTGCAGCAGGAAGCTTTCTGGGGTGCTGGTCTTGGCAAAGCCAGGCTTCACACTGCTGTCTGAGCCGGGGTGTGCAGTGGCTGGGGCGTCAGCCTCTTGATTAGGTGTGTGGATACACACACCACACAGGGCAGGAACAAACCAACACTGCCCTGACACAATTAGTGTTTCTAAATGAGCACTGGGCTAATCATCGAGGCTCGTATTTCCATTCCCACCTATCACCTATGTCAGCTCGCTTCTCGGCAACACCAGAGAATAACTAAATGAGGATAGTATTTTGTTTGGTATTACACAGCCAGCCGAAGCAGCAGTGGAGTGATGGCATTGCAGGGTTTTAAACACCTCCGCTCTTGGCGGAGCTGCCCAGGCGTGGGTGGCAACCGGCCTCCTTGGGATCGGGCTTCCCAGCAGCGTGGCTTCCTGCAGGCTGCGGTGGCTGCCCGTCCCTCCATCCTTGCCTCCCTCGCTCCATCCCTGCCTCCCTCCATCCCTGCTTCCCTCCCTCCATCCCTGCCTCCCTCCCTCCATCCCTGCCTCCATCCCTGCCTCCATCCCTGCCTGCATCCCTGCCTGCATCCCTCCATCCCTGCCTCCATCCCTGCCTGCATCCCTGCCTCCCTCCCTGCCTCCACCC
>NW_008795035.1:1136202-1170088 GCF_000699145.1 Aptenodytes forsteri
GACATTCCGCTGCCGCCCGGGGGGTGTCATCACTGTTCGACACAACCTGCGCACGGGCGGCGGCCGCCGGAGCGCGGAGCTGCAGCGTCGCTTGCAGCCGGGGGGGCAGCGGCAGCAGAGCCGGCCTGGCTGTGCCGTGACCGGCAGCTTTTCCTTCTCTTCGAGGGGGAGAAACTCTGCGTTTAAACAGCTGTCGAGCACCCACAGCCAGGCTGAGTACGTGCCCTTCCTTTGGCCGTTTTGGGAGGAGAACATCAAAACCCCCCCCAAAAAAGCCTGGCCGAAGAGTTACGCTTGCCTTGTGGCGGTAGGACACCTTGCGCTGCAGAAAAGGCCTGAGGAGAACAGGAAGAAGATACAGATGCTTAGTACAACAGTCTCAATTTATGCAAGTGTTTTCTCAACCCTAAAGCTCCTACCCTTCTTGTTCAGGCTGCTCCACGGTGAAATCTGGCTTTGTTGAGGAGGTAACAGGATGGGCACGATGCCAGGTCGGGTATGGCTTTTAAAAGATTAACACTTAAAATCTTATATGATTCAGCTTTAAAATACGTAATGGAGAAATGGGAAGAAAGAAACCACCTTCTTCTGGAGAAGTACACAATTTTCAAATTTGTCTCTTTTAGAAATGAGTTTTCACATACACACATCTTGCATCCCATTAGAGTCGCTCTGCTTATGCTTTCATACCGGATAATATCCTAATAATTTGTAAAATTGAAGTCATTTGGGAAATATTTGCTGTGCCTGGGAGGAGTGAGGGGCAAAAGAACCAGAGGTAAAGCAGGGGGTGTCCTGGCTTGGAGCGGGACACGCACACCGTAGCCGCAGCCTGGCAGCAAGCTGGTGCAGAGCGGCATCAGACTGGAGCAGCCTGGTGGGGTGGGTATGGGCACGGCCACACAGCCCGGAGTGGGGATTGCAGAGCTGCCCCTTGCTTGACTCCTCCCGGGCTTGAGTTTCGGGCTGACCGAGGCAGGGCAGCCTCCACCTGTGTCCGAATGGTTCACAAGATGATGGTTTAGGTTGGTTTGGGTGAGCAGCCGCAGGGTGACGGGAGTGCTGCCTTGCAGAAAAATTATAATAAATGATTGAGTTTGATCTCAGTTGAACTGAAACAAGATAAAAAAAAAACCCTAGCCCCACATAGCACAACACAGCAGCCATGGATTTACGCCTGCTGCTGATTTCACAGCACCGTATGAGTGTGGAAAAGCTGCTTGAGCTCCCATGTGTGCTGAAGCATAGGGGCTGCCGTGGATGTGTGGGGCCACAGCATCACCCCCCGCCCCCTTTAGCGAAATCCCCGCCAAACGCAAAACCTCCCCGTCACTTCAGCTGACACTCTCCTCCTGAGAAACAGCTAATCTTTGCGTGCCTCGGCCTTTCCCAACACATCCTGGTTCACAAGTTCAGCGGCTTCAAAGTTGCATCTGATCATTAACCCTGAAAGATCAGAGATTACTGCAGAGTTTAAACTGGATGTTTGAGATGGCTGAGAGGCACAAAGTTCAGGCACAAATCTGCGTCCAAATCCTGGGACAATCTTCCCAAAGTTCAAGAGGCAGATTCAGACCGAGGGTTTCGGTTCAGCTGTGCGATGCCTGAGCACCGTGTAGGTTTGTGTCTTGTTTAAAGCTGCTTTCATGCAGCTGCTGTTTCAAAAGTGACCATGAGTTTTGGGTGCTTCTGGCCTTGCAGTCTGTGGTGAGCGTGGCTGGGCTTACAGCTTCTGGGGACTTCAGCCGGAGAGATGAGAGAGTCCAAGTAAAAGCCCTGCAAGTCACAGTTCTTCATTTATGCCAGAGACTTTGCTAGAAAATGACTCTTTTCTTGTGCATTTTCTCTGTCACTTTTATAGGTGATGTGCCTATATACCTATAAGAGAGGTACAGAAGAAAGTGCTGTTTGTGACCATGTTATACGTAAAAACAACAGCAGAAGAGAGAAGCTCCATCTATCGTGGGTAGTTTTCTTTTCAGTTTGTTGTTATTTCCATGAGAAAGCTTTTAGTATCACAGCACCACAGAGAAACCAAGTTGGAAGATGCCTCCCGAGGCCATCTGGCCCTCCCTCTTGTTCAGTGTGGGTCCAGCTCCATCGGGCTGCTCAGCGGCCAGCGAGCCCCTTGAGCCTGAACAGCGTGAACCCCGGCACTAGTGCAGTAGCGATTTTGGAAGGTCTGAACGAATGCCGAGTAGCAAAGACATTGGTATTCTTGATGGGATTTAGTCTTAATGCATCTCATTAGTCTTCATCGTGGAAGACTGATGGTGCCAAAGGATTAATTTAAATCTAAATTCCTTAGGTATTGCCTCAAAGAACGGGAGGTGAAGGTCACGTAGTGAAGGAGGCCCATGAATACAGCTCCATTTGTAACGCCGGCTCCTGCTGTGGGTAGAGGTCCAGCCCCAGATGCCCCCAGGGCAAAGCTGGTAAAAGGCCGAACCCTTCGAGCCCTGCCGGTGCTGATGCCCCTGGAAGTCAGTAGGGGGTCTGCTCCAGGTGGAGTGGAGCCCTCATCTCACCCTTCAGGAGAAACTGCCAAATCAGCCAGAGTCAAGCATGAGCTGAGGTGGTTGCTGTTTTCATTTTTTTGTCAGCTGTTTAAACTGCTGCTACTCAGTGAACTCGGATCAGCGGATAAGGCTGGAGTCCTGCAGCGCAGGTGCTCTGTTAGGAGCTGATGGAAACGCAAGCTGAGCTGGTCAAGGGCAAGCGGTGCCGTTTGGTGAGCAAGAGACCATCTCGTCTGCAAATGGAGGCACCATCTCCTGCATGCTTCGCGCCTGAGCTGGGGATGCCAGGACTGAGCCTGGCCAGCGCCCGGACGGCAGCAGGCTGCCAGCCAGCCCGCAGAGCACGAGAGCGTGGTGGCCAGCCTCTCACCACACCAGATACAAGGCACAAGGGTGTAGCTCCGTTTCATCTTGTCTTTCAGCTCCTAAAATTGTCCCACATTTGCCTGAGTGGGCTGGCATGTTTTCAGCACTGAAAACCAGATGTTGCCAAATTTCCAGTGGTTGTTCTTGGTGCTTTATGCTGTTACTTTAACAGAAGTGTGCATGTCATGCCTCTCGCAAAAAAAGATAGGATTTACACCATTAACAAGGGTCAGCTCTGTTTTCAGCTGCCTTCCTCTCTGTAGAGATGTCTGTCTGGCTCAGAAATGTTGCTGTCAGCTTTCCATGAGCATGAACTCAGTAGCACCCTCCACAGGAACACAGAGACCTCTCCCAGCCACTTGCTACCTGGCCACCAAGCAGCTGCTCGGTTCGTGCCTGCAAAAAATACTCACCTGAATATTTTTGCCAGTAAAATGATATCTTTTTTTTTTTGATCTGCAGTTTTGGACATTAAAGCCAGAGTTTAGTCACCAGCTCTGTGCTTCCTACCCGGCTGCAAGCGCAGTACTGCAAAGGCTAGGAGCAAGTCTCTCCTGGCACCATTCAGACAAACCCCTCTGACATCGGCAGGGAGGTAGGCAGGCAGAGCGGCTCTGGTGGCACTAGTGCACGCAGGGGTAGGATGACATCTTTCTGACTCCAGCTCAGCAGAGTTTTTGCCCTATCTTGGTTTCATGCATACAGAGTTTAGACCAGCTCTGTGCTTCCTACCTGGCTGCAAGCGCAGTACTGCAAAGGCTAGGAGCAAGTCTCTCCTGGCACCATTCAGACAAACCCCTCTGACATCGGCAGGGAGGTAGGCAGGCAGAGCGGCTCTGGTGGCACTAGTGCACGCAGGGGTAGGATGACATCTTTCTGACTCCAGCTCAGCAGAGTTTTTGCCCTATCTTGGTTTCATGCATACTTGCTGCAGGCTGTTAACAGAAGCCATTAAACCAGTTCTCCAGCTGCTGCTGCAAGCTATGCTCCCTCCAGCACCCTGCCTTTCTGCAGCAAATACATAGCATTTTTTGTAGTTCAGGGGTATGGAATAGAAAGCAATCTGGGAAGGAGCACAGCAATAAAAATAAGCTAATAGAGCACAGCAGGAAAAGTGTGCTAAGTAAGCTGAGCTGTCACCCAGCAGCACTCACACAGTGGCCAAACTAAGGCCTCTAGCAGAGCCTCCAAGACGTCTGAAGAAATGGTGCCACCCACACGGCCCGAGGCTTGCCAAGGGCTGCTGCCAGGAGCTGCTGCTTAAGTTGGCTTAAGTTTTAAAGAGTGTGGCTCATAGTCTTACGTACGTCTTCATGCTGAGCGCCGTATCACCCAGCTTCGAACCAGGAAAAATAAGCAAAATTCTTCTCGCAGTTTTCTTAGCATTTATTTTTTTCATACTTACTGGAAAAATAAAGTGGCACATTAATAACCATCCTCTCAGACATATAGCAGAACAGTATAAGGGGAAGGGGTGGGTTTTTAGTGACAGCTTAGTTTTTGTGGGCTGATCACTGCAACCAAAATTTAGTTTCCTTAATGAATTGTAAGGGCAAATATGTATATATTTTATATACATACACATCTGTGTAGACAGTATATTTGAATGTATATACACACACATATATGTGTATGTATATATATATACACCTATTCTATACATTAGTCTAAATACACATACAGAATAGTCTATACGCCCATACATATATACGTATACATGTATGTATACATATACACATAGACATGCTATGTATGTACATATATTTTTTTATATACATACACCTATATGTATATATAGACATACATGTATGCATATATACACATACACCTATACATACATGTCTATATGAATATATGTGTATGTTAGGCATATATAATGTTTACATATATATTTGTGTAGCTATAATAGAAAGTTTAGTACATATAATATAATGCTATATTTTTTATATAGGTATATAATGTTATATATTATATATGTAATATAACTTTTTTTGTTGTTGAGCTCAAATGGTCCCTAAGGAGCCTCAGGGGGTGTAAGAGGTTTGCAGCCCTCTCTGCAGCTGTGGGGTTTTTACCACGTTCTTCAGCCCCATCACATTTGGCAGCAGGGTTGCAGTACCCCGCTGGCTGCCACAGCATGCGGGAACTGGCAGAGCCCTGGGTTCAAACAGCAACGCCAGCACCAAGCATTCAGACCAAGGGTCATCATTTCTTCATGCTTTGCAGCCCTACCTGGGAGCCAGCGCTTCACTGTACAAAGAGCAAACTGAGTTTTGCTCCTGACTGGCTTTTGGCATATTTTCTGGCATTTGCTGGGGGAGAGAAGGTTTCCCTGTGGCCCTGGTTACACACAGGACTGTATTTATTTCTTCCATTATAACTCTCTACCTTGGTTGCACTGGGAATCTTTCAATACTAATATAGAGGTGTTATAACTTGAAGGTGGTTCCAGGTCCATTATCATAGCAGTGGCTTATGCTGCTCTATCTTCTTTCCTGCCTCATAAAGGAAGAAACTCCATGGGCTCAGCACCGTGTTCATGCCAGCCTGTGGCTTTGCCCGCTCCAGCAGCGTCCGACCTGTCTGTGCGCTAGCCCAAGGGAAAGTGGCAGGAGGAGACAATTTGCTGAGCTCCTGGGAGCAAACGGCCATGGAGAGCACAGGTATTTCTTGGTTGCACCCAGGCAGCCGTGCTGGCAAAGAGAGGTTTCGTTCTGGGGTCTGGGGGGTACAGGAGGACTCGCCCTCTGTCTCTGAGCTGCTGCTGCCAGCGTGCTCCAGCTCCACTGTGTGCCGTGTGTCCCCCACTGTGATACACACCCTTCCCCAGGACACTGCCAGCTTGCCCTGCGCCGGGACATTGGGAGCAAGGTTAGGGCACCCACCCCATACAGAAAGCATAGCCGCAGCCCCATCTATAGCCCCCTCCAGAAGAATAGGCGCACTAAGCCTCTTTCTCTAAGCTAAGAATGTCTGTGAAGCTGTGCCGTGGAGGACTAGAATTAGACTGGCGAGCTTAACCAGTGGATTGCAACCTGGCACTGCTGCAGGCAGGCTGGGCAGAGGCTCAGATTTGTTTTAAAGAGGTTTTGGGGCTACGGTCTGTACCCCGCTGCCCCAGGGATGCCAGCAGCTCCAACGGCAGGGATGCACCGGTGCATCAGCAATGGCCGTTCATGTGGGGGGGGTAAATGCCCAAAGGGCTGTGTGACTCAAACCACAGAGACAAAAACTGATAAAGGGTAAAGTAAAATCTGAGCTTAAGTGTATTGTGTCGAGGTTGTTTGACTACAAAGGCCTGCAGACCCCCCTGGAACCTGCAAAACACATCGTACCTCCTCCCCGGAGAGGAGAGGAGAGGAGAGGAGAGGAGAGGAGAGGAGAGGAGAGGAGAGGAGAGGAGAGGAGAGGAGAGGAGAGGAGAGGAGAGGAGAGGAGAGGAGAGGGACCTGCCATGGCAGCAGGCCTGCTCCGAAACGCCGCATCGACATAGCCATGTTGTCAATGCCCTGAGCAAAAGGAGGTCTCCGGACCTCACTCTGCTATGCCGTTCTTCACACAACCATACCTTACACAGACACCTCCTATTTAAGCTCCCAAAAGCCTTCCGTGTACTTATGAAAGCCATTAATTTAAATTTAAAAAGCTGCTGCACCCCAGCTACATCGATGCATCTGAAGGTACACCTGAGGCTCAAGTGCAGCCTCCATGGCAGGGCTGCTAAGGTGGCCTCAGTGCTGGGAGGTCTAAAACACTCTGTGACCACTTTGTAGATCTGTTATTCTGTTTTGGTGGGGGTTTTTTTGCTTTTTAGTTGTGTATGACTTTATTTAATAACTTTTGGGGGTCAGAAGCACTTGTACTACAGACAACTATTGAGTTCCAAAAGGAAGTGATTGGTGAATCGCTGCACGTCCAGCTCTAGAAGATGCCCAAGTGCTGCTTGACCCAGCGTTCTCCACACGCCTGCAGGGAGTGACTCCCCCAGCAGAAGTGAGGGCAGCGGAGACAAAGATGAATGGCTTATTTCCCCCGTAATGCACCACAGAAACAGGCTTTTATGAAGAATAGAGCACAGACCAAGATGGAAAGGGCAACAGTCACTTTCAAAGGTCACACATCATAACATTTCTTCATGGCAAGTTTGCCTTCCGTGACTGACAAAAGCAGGACGGATGAAATATCTTCCAACAGACCTGGATTAAAAATGAAGTCATGTTACCTGGAGAACTGACAGTCCCACCAGCAATAATAGCGGCTGCTGACAGTTCTGGCTTCACAATAAAAAGCATCTTCCCATGTTGTCAAAAGAGCTTCTCTGGAGTCAGCATAAATAAGGCGTTATTTGGATAGAAATGTTAATGGCAGAGAGATAAATTATACTGGTCTGTTGTAAAAATACACTGTAGCTGAAAAACTCATTCTTGTTTCTCATATATATGAAAATGAAAATATATATGTGTGTATAAACAAGATAGGCATATCTATACATACCTCTATATACTTATATAGAATTATATGCATGTGTTGTACACATGTCGGTAGCTAAAAATACTTAGTAATCAGTCCTTCCCCTAAGAGCAAACAGTTGGTGTGATGCACTGAAGGCTGTTGTGCAAGATTTGACTAAATATTTTTCCCATACATAAAGGTTGTAACGTAGCAACCATTGTTTTCTGCTCAGAAGACACTATTTCCAAGCTAATTGTCGCTAGCCTTATCAGTGGCCGCTGTCATGGCTCCTGATGCAGTACTGAGCTGGACGGGAAGCACAGAGGCTTCGATCAACCACAGTCTTGATGAAGCTGGCCGTGGAGAAGAGGCATCGCACACGAGGGCTCACCCTTTGATGGCACGCTCTGTGGCGAAGGAGATACTTCGCTTAAGAGCCTGAAGTTCAGATGGCCTCGCTGTGATGGCAAGCTGCTCCTGGCTGCTGACCGGGCTTGTGGCCACGGCTTGGGAAGAGCCCACAGCCCGAGGCCATGCTGCAAACCCTGAGCTGGAGGCCGTCAGCATGTTCTTTTACTGTGTCATATGTGTATAAATACATACACACACATATATACACACACACGCACATATATGCACACACATCCCTTCATGCATGTAGGGATGAAGGAGATATCCAGCTCTCAATGTTCAAAACAACTTTCTTTGCCTAAAGGACCAAAGCAGTTGACCCCAAGGGACAGTACCTGCAACCTCCAGCTGCTGAGCCTGGATGATCACCACCACCATGGCGCTGCTGCTAGAAACTGGGGGTGTCCCCACCGCCCCGGGGGCCGACACTGACGGGGAGGCTCCTGCGATCACTGCTGCGAGTGAATCCCCAGGCAGGGAGAAGGAAGGGACTTCAACATGAGAAGTACCAACCCAAGCACGCCTGTTCCAGGAGGCACCGTCCCTGGGGGGGCACTGGCTGGCGGGGTGGGGACAGGACGGGGATTGGCCTGGGACTGCAGATGCCAGTGCAGACCCGAGCCTGCGCCCCACCAGGCAGGCACCCGCACCGGGCACCGGGCCGGCACCGGGCAGTCGGCACGGCACCTCGGGGAGGGGGATGTGGGGCTTTGCAGGAGCGGGACAGGCGGGGAGCGCGTCCCCCCGCCCCGCCCCCCCCCCCGGCCCCAGCCGGCCCCGGCCCCAGCCGGCACCGGGCAGTCGGCACTGGGCATAGCCGGCACCGGGCAGTCGGCACTGCGCACACTCCTGCTGGGCTCGTGGCTGACGGAGGTGTCGGGTGCAATGCCAATATAGGGTTATATAAAAGTAAAGCATTTTATATAAGCCTATTTTATCTGCAAATCATTTATATTTAGAACACCTATTTCTACTGGAAACACTATAAACCATATTACATAAGGGCTTGTTTAAATCCTTCGGCTTAAGGTTTGGGCAGGGGGAGGGGTTGGTTCAGGCACGGTGCATTCAGGCTGCATTTTATAATCAGAGCCTCAACATGCAGCCGAAAGCTGGTCTTGAAATCCTTTTTGCTTTCGCTCCACACTGCCCCGGCAATAGCAGAATACTTCGCTGGAGGGAAATTTTCCTCTCCCTCAGTGCTGCCTTCATGTTTGGAAATTTTCATTTGTAATGCTGTGGATGTGCTGCCAACATAGCAGAGATGGCAGCTCGGCACTGCCCGGCCAACCTCCTAAAGTCCGGGCTGTTACGGCGGGTGGGAGCACTACTGCCATCACCCAAGTGACTGCGGCATCATTCTCAGAAATTAAAAAAAAGCATCAACTGGAACTGATTATTTAGCAATATAAAATGACTTAACATCAGCATTTGTACAACAATATTTTCTAATGAATTAATTATTCCCCAAGCCCTCCTCTGAGGGGAAGGCAGGAAAGATGGTGATGATGGCCGTAAAATACATGTACAACTGCACCAGAGGCAGTTGAACCACTTTGGATGCAGGGCCACGTGACTGCAGAAGCCGGCCCTAGGGCCAGCTCACGCTGCTGTGCCACGGCCGCGGAAAGGTTTGTTTCCCGTCATATGCCAGAACAAGCTGCTTTACTACAGGGCTGGGGTAAGACTGCACTGCGCTGTCGGGCCATGGGTGCACACGGGGTCCGTACGTCACAGCTTCATCAGGGCGTTACAACACGGCTCTCGGGGAAAGGCAGTCTCTGCCCGCACAGGCAGAGGTGGTGTGGTGGCCGCTGCCAGCAACGTGGGGGCTCCAGCACCACCGTGGCAAAGAGGTCCTTAGGCAGCAGTTGGATGCTGGCCCCGCCTCAGTTACCCGGTGTGAGAAACTCCAAAAACAGAGAAGTGGAAGATCCCACCTCGCAGTGATGATGCCACCCCCGAGACCTCTCTGTTGGCCCAAGTCATGAATGCTACCGTGGTAAACGGCACAATTTCGGTAGTAACAGGCTTACCTGATCTTCCCTCCCTTTCAGTCAGTCTGGACCAAACCTTACGTCTCTTTTTCCCCCTCCACGTTGTCTCTGAAAGCAAGGTCAGGAACCGTTCCGGTGTTGCAACCCTCAGCCAAGGAGAAGGGCGGGAGCAGCAGCTGTGTGCAGCAGGGCCGGGGCAGAGACACAGAAATGCCACAAGGAAAATGGCATGCGGTCTTGGTAAACACTGCTGTGACAGCACCGAGTCACTTGGTTGGGACAGCCAGCTGTGCACCCTGGGTTTGCGCTCCCCGGCATGCCGCTTTCATTTTGGCTGGGCGAGGGAACCCCACGAACCCCGACGGTAAGAGCCTGGGGGAGGAGGGGCCGGTGGGATTTCCCGCAGGACTGGCAGGGGGTGCTGAGCAGCTGAGAGCCCAGACAGAAATGCGGTCACCGCTGTGCCCTCCGGCATCGCCCCCACGGCTGGGCACGGCGTGCACCGGGGGCACCATCCACCCTGAGGCCGGGCGCTGCCCCAGCATCGCAGCGTGTGTCTCAGCGAGACCCACTCCTTTGCCACTGCAAAGGCCAGCCAGCAAACCCCAGCAGAGCCCAGAGCCCTCTCTCGCCTTTCCAAGGCAGCACGGCCAGAGCGCTGTCTCCAGGCGGGATGTGCTACCTCTGCCAAATGGCACTGCTCCCTGGCACCGTCAGACTTTGCTCTCTGGCAGGAGCACAGCGCTGAGCTCTCCCACCACTTTCTCATCTGGACACTACCCTTAATCACCACCGCTGCTCCAATTCTCCCTGCGACTGCTCCATATTCAGATGACATGGTTCATCAGTTTCTATAAATGGCCAGGACATTACATAGACTTCAGGGACAAAGTAAGAGCTAAAGCTGTAAATGACTTTTTCTCCTTACCTTAAGGCTTCTTGCGAGGTGACTCAAACTCCAGCATCTCGGAGGAGCCCGGTTTGTCCCACCCCAGCCAGCACCCTGCTCCGTCGGGGCAAGGCTTGACCACTCCATCTTCCATTTTCCCTGCCGTAGAATGGAAAAGACAACACACGCATTTCTTAGGGGTGCAGGAGGAAAGCAGTTAACACCTGAGCACGCTGCAAAGCCTTCTGAGTCTTTCCTTCACCAGGAAGCGAAGGTGGCTTAAACTATTTGAAAACGATCTCATTCCCAAATTTCTGTGAGCTCAGCTGGGTGGGCGATGGGGCTGGGGAGGTGCGTGGCAATGAGATGGCAACGGGGTGCCCTGACACCCGGAGGCAACATGCCCCACTGGCAAATTACTCAAGGGCATGAGCAGTGAGGTCTCCAACCTGGTTTTTACAGCAGCTTCCTGAGTATTTTAAGGAGAAGGTGGGGAAGGACCAAGGCGGTCTGCCACCGACCTGCTGCCACCATGTCCTCGCTGCCGGTGTGCGGGGTGCCTGTGCTGGGGAGCCGGTGCTTTCCCAACCCCGGGCTGCCCGAGCCCTCCTGGCTGCTGGGCCACCACGGTCCCAGGGGACAGGAGCCCGGTGCCAGGTGGCTGCCCTGCCTGCCCAGCTCCCCACCGCTGCACATCGCTACTCAAATAGCTTAAGCAAATTCTTCTCATACTTCACTTGAGCCAGACGCTGTAAATTGGATTAAAGTGGTGCCTGGAGAGATTTTTAGATCTGAATACTTAAAACTAACATGAATTTGATCTGTTTTCTGGGCTGCCACAGGGGTGCCCCTGCCTCCCCCCCGGTGTGCTGGGGGCTCCCCAGCTCTGGCTCTGTGGGTTTGAAGCCGGCTCTCATGTGACACCGCCTGCAGATGCCAAAATTCATGTCAAATCCTGCAACAGTGAAGAAGTTCAGCTTAAAAATCTTCTCTTTTCTGCTTGGGAAAAAATTGTACTGGGGCTGATCGTTAGAGGAGCTCGGCATCCCCCTGCTCCAGGGAACTGCCTGAGCTCTGGGGCAGGCAGGCCACTAACTCCAGCTAATTATTTCACTTCAAGCAGTCCATCACCTTCTAATATTTCTGACCTGTCATAAAAGCCAGGGGATGTAGTGAACATCTGTGATGTTCATGGATGAGCATAGCATTTCAACTATTTTATGGACCCGGAGAGCAAATCTGTCTCATTGAGCATGGAAGAAGAGAAGCCGAGGCTATAGGAAATACTAGCCATGCTGGCATCCTAAGGACCCCAATCATCCGCAACGCTGATGAGAAAAGTAACTTGCAGATACACCAGGGAAACCCAGCGGAGCTCAGCTTCACTGCTGCGGGACTTGCACGGTGCTGGGCAGAGCCTGGGGGTGCCTGCCATTTACTGAGCTTTCCTTCCTCTGCTGAAAGCTCACAGAGACTAGACTGATGCCTATCTGGGTGTAACGCCCAACTGGGAGAAGACCAGATGGCCAGGAAGAACTGCTCTGGGATAACCACAGCCCAGCTGATTAAGACTGATGACACAGTTCTCACCCAAGGACTGTTTTGCATCCATCTGATTCTGCATTGCATTGACAAACACTGGTGACTTACAGTGTACATAGCAGATTAAATTTGACCATGGATGGTAAATAAGTGGATAGCAGTTTGGACTCATCGAAAATAGTAATGTTTATTTTACCTTAAAGAATAAACCAGTTTAGTTTAGCCTCAGAGATTTTATTATGCATTTTCTAATGGCTCAATGAACTCATAAATTACAGGGTTAAGGCTGAGTTCATGCTTGCTTCTGAGCGTGGTCTACACGCGCTGGAGACTGGGACTTTGCAATGTAGAGCCCTCTTGCGAGCCCACCACGTCCTCCCAGGCTGAAACCAGCCTCTGGCACTCAGACTCTCCCGGCTCGCAAAGGAGCAGAAACACTTCAGCGATGGGCGTGCGAGGGATTCAATGAGCTGGCCGAGCACCAGCCGGCAGCCCATCACCAGCTGCAGCAAAAACCTCTGACGGTTCGCAAACTGGCTACTGGTGATGGGAACCAGCTCCCCCGTCTGCAGGGACCCGCTAAGCCTGCCATAAATCCACGCCGGTAACTGCTGCTGTCAGCCCCTGAAAGGAAGAGTCAGTTAGCAAGAGAAAAACACTGTTTGGTTTTTATTTTGTTTTAGGCTGGAAGGAAGCCATGGATCACAGCTCGGAGAGCAGGCTGCGATCAGCTGGGAGAAATAGAGCTCCCTAGTGACAGCCGAGCTGTGAAATAGAGCTTCATTTCGCTGCTTGGCAGCGCCTGTGAGGTCGTATCAGTTAAATAAATGTGGTGCCAGCCTGATGTGTTGTAGGGAATGGTTTATGACCTTCATCCGATGAAAAAGAGAGCAGGCAGGTGTTGAGAGAAGGTGAGCGAACACATTTGTGTAAATAGCCATGATCAGTCATGTTTTGGGGAACACAAGATGCCAGCCTGCTGCCAGCAGAGCCGTGCTGCCTCTGCCTCGGGGGTTTGGTGTGGGCCCATAAGCATGTGAGAACTGGGTGTTTTCCCCCAAACAGCCCCTGTGCGAGAGCCTCCCTGCTCCCGGCAGCCCTCCGCAGACAGACAGACAGCCTTCCGCAGACAGACGGCCCTGCAGCCCCGCTCCGTTACCAGCTTTCCAACATCCTGTTTTCACTGGGGTTATTTTAATCTCCCTGTTTCCCATCATATTTTTCCTCCCGCCCATGCCAACGCAGACTGTAATTCCTGGCAGGCAGGGTGGAAATCTCCTCCCCGGGCTGTAGCAGCATTTTGGAGGATGAGCTGGACTCTCCCCTGGTCACGCCCCGGCTCCTCTCCGCTGCCAGCACTGGTACCTGCCGCTGGCCCCAAACCCCCACCGTGGCCAACAGCCCACTTCACATCAAGTCATTTCCAATCCACTCAGCCACTAAATCAAGCAACTATGTGCTTCCATATCTTGCTGCATAATGGATGAAGAACCAAAAAACCTGCTTCATTGCTGACATAATTATGCTTTTATCAGGACAAGAGAAATGAGGCAACGATTAACTACCCAAGTAAAAGCCACACAGGTTTGGACAGCCACTCTTCCATGCTCTCCCTAGCTAGTGGTGAATTTTTGGTGTGCAGCTGCAAACTGTGAGCCGCGCGGTGGCTGCGCAGCTTGCCACGGCTCCATTTGAATTTCAGGGTTTGCTTTACTCTTGGATTCCCTCTGCCCTGGATGATAAATCTCCTCACTCCATACAGGTCCCTAAGCCAGTCACGGTGAGGTTTTGTACCTTGTCTTGCTGGAAATCTATGCTGTACTCTACGTGATGCAGTTAGCAAGGTCAATAGAAATATAAGTGCCAGCAATACCCAAAGGACATTCCCGTCTGCTCTGCACTCCAATAGCTGTATAGACTGGCACCTTGCTCCTTCACCGGGCTAGGTGTGATGTAAAATTGAGAGACTCAAACAGCTGAGGGTCTCTCAGCATGAAGTATAAAGCAAGTAAAAAGAAAATAAAGAATCATGGAAAATCAGTGAAGTATCATGCATAAGGGTCCAAAAGACAACTTAGCATGTAGAAGTAACTTAATCTTTCAGTATGTGTCAACATCAAATTTGCTAAGAAACTCTGTAGAATTAGCAGAAAAAAATCTGAGGCAGATGTAACACAAAATAAAAACCAAACCCATCTGCTTTCTTAATCATAGGCTTTAAAAATGTCTCTGCTAGTTATCCAGCTATTTCAAGGACTGTACTGTTTAAATCTATATCCAAACAAACACAGAAGTCACAATAAATCTGTCATTCAGTTCCATGACTTTAAATGATTAAAAATGATAAAATTCAAGACAGACATTGAATGGACATGTCGTCTCTCTACAGCCTCTAGCACTGAAGATTTAAGCTCTAATCCAGTCCGAACGGCACCCCCAAGAACGAGAATGACAAAATGTCCTTTTATTGCCAGTGTCCAGGTTTGGAGCATCCATAGCTGAAGCCTGGGCCGCAAACTAAAAGCGTGTCTAAGGATCAACCATCTTGTAAAGCAGAAACTCTACCCTGGCTACCTTGCGGTGTGGAGGTGCCTTTTTGGGAAGATGCTGTGGAGATGATGACACAGAAAAATGACTAGGTTTATACTTACCTTGCACCAGCCACAGTGCGATTAATGTGGCAAAGAAGCCTCCATGCTGCACAGCACCGGAGCCTTGGGGAATGACTTGAGGAACATGGCAAAATTCAGATATAAAGGAAAGCCTGTATTTTATTAGGCCTCACATCTATTCCGAGAGTGGCCAGCAATCTTTAACCAAGCAGGCAGGAGATCACCCACAGGCCTTGGACTGTACTCAGCCACGAATGATTACTGGAAGAATATAATAAGCCTAAACCAGAAGTTACAAGAAATTTGGAAAAATCAAAAGCGTAAGCGAAGGCACAAGTAATGTGGAACTATACCGAATTAGGACAAAATGTATCAGCCTTCTACCGATTAGGAAACAAATGTTAAAACTGAAAAAAACCCAACAAACCGTCAGCCACCAATTTAGTAATGACTCCCTACCCTAGAAACACCCATTGAGTGTATTATCGGTGAGGGCAGATTAACCCAAGTCCCCCACTAACACAGAAGGAGAAGTCCTTCCCCACATCCCTTTCTGTGTAGCCGTGCCCTCAGCCAGCAGCCCTCCATCCCAGGGGACAGCGAGGGACCCCCGCCCCGCTGGCGGTGCAGGATCCACTAGCCCAGCCGCACGGCCCGCAGTCCTGCGGGTCATCGCAGCCCAGCACCTCTGTTTTATCAACAAGGGAACCAAAGCCGGGGAGGGCGAGCGGGTTGTGAAAGGCAATGGTATCGCTGGCTCCGAAGCCAGACAAGTCATAAGTTCCCTGTCCTGCACCCAACTGCAAAAAGCACGCTTTCGTATTTCATGCCACGCATAACATCCAGGCTGGGTGACATAAAGGTTAAAAGTAATTTTGGCTGCTGTAGAGCAGCACATAGATTACAAGAGGAATTTTATTATCTGAGTTCACTACAGAAGGGCTGCTTTGCAGTCAGGATGTGACAGACAGGTTCCAGAGGAAAGCCAATGACACGACGCGACGGCTGCTGCCAGCTATTCACACAGCTATTTGCAGAGCGCGGCCGTACCCGGCTAATCACCACGTCCACATGGGCTACCGGGGCAGAGCTGCCTCCGCACGTGGTCTGGTGCATGCAAATCACCTTACGGGCGACGCTAATTCTCAGTCGAAAGAAGTCATTGAACTTTTCAACAGTCAATATTTTAAGGAGTTCTCAAATAGCACTCGGAGTAAGCAGATAACCATTTTAAATATAGAGACACTGGAATGGAAGCCCAAGAGTGCTGGGTGCCAGCGGTGATCTGGATTATTTGCTTGTTACTAAATACCCCGCAGCGTTACTTCCCAGGTTGCTCAGCTCAAGTCTGACGCAAACAGCAGCAGAACAACAAACAAGAATTTGCAGGATTTTGAAAGCACTGAAATAATTCAAGGAATAAGGAACGAATTGGTTCAGGGCTGCTGTTGCTCAGGATTGCATCTTCGGAAGAACGAGGACATTTACTGTTTAATTATGTGTAAAACCTAACTGAAGGCTTGACAAGCACTTCCAAATCTCAGCAATAGAAAAGCAAAATGAGCACAAACAAAGGGAAGACAACTTGTGAGAGCAGATTTAGTTTAAGGATGCTTTTCCCCCTCTATTGATACCCAGAAATAATCTGCACCGCTGCGTGTCACTGAATTCCTCAGGACCCTTAACTACAGTTCTCTGTGTTTTGTAGCATACATACCTGTAGAACAGGGGATGAAGAGTCCACACGTGGAAAAACTTGCTACCTCTGACTATCGCAGAGTTTAGAAGGGGACAGAAAAAAATAGCAAAAATAGCCCCAGAGCAACATTAGTTGCATACAGAAGAAAAACTCTCCAGGAGGAAGCCTCCCCCCTGTAAGAAAAGGCATCAAAAACTTGTCTGTAAACTAATGCCTCCAGGCAATAAGCCAGGCCAAAGTGAGAATTGAGCAAGGGTTTAAACGTATGTACCAGGCACACTGCTAAGGACTTCTACAGCACAGAAAAAGCGATAGCAAGGTGACAGGAAAACGAAGTAAATCAGGGCATACAAATTTAGCTGTAGGCAGGGGACTCATTGCTGCAGATACAGGCCACCTTGCCGACCGGGGCGGAGAAGATGCAGCAGCAGGGACTGCCCAGCTGCCCCAGGTCCCAGCTGGTTACGTCCAGCCTACAGCCCCAGCAGAGCAGTTGTGCTCAAGGCAAAGACTAGCTGAGACACGCTGCTCGTGCTGTCATCGTACCACTAACAGCGGCATGGGCAAAGTCTTACATAAATAGCTGAGATTATGTATAGCAACTCTTAATTAAAATTAAACACAATTGTGAGAAAGTTAACTGACCATGACTGAGAACTCCCGATCAGAACAAACTGTTAAGCATTGTGCCAGTTTGCAGTTACCAGATCTCACGTGATGACAGCACATGTAACATGCTCTGTCCTGGTCTGTTCAGTAAGGGTAAACATCAACTCTTCTAGCTGAAGTTCTTGTTAGACATGCTTTAAAATGCTGCCTTTTAACCAAAGACCACATAGAGAAGAAAAGGTAATTTTAAAAGACGTTTAACATTCTCATTTCTTGTTTTTTTGTTAAATAAGGGTGTTCCATTTTACTTGGCAAGCACCTTGGCAGGCAACAGTGGTCCCTTTATCTGGCTTACAATTTAAGGCTCTTCATAATTTGTTTTTAAAGACAATTCAGTTGCTAGGTCACAGCCAAAGGGCTACAACATGTAACTGCCCTATTTTTTCTTGCAGGGATGGACATGGCTGATGAGCGTGGGACAGAAACCACCTTCCACCCCCTGGGGAGACCCGGCGAAACCCTGCACTTTCTGCAGGCTGCTCTCCCAAGGCAGGACTCCTGCGGTTTGCCAGGGGAGAACCCAGCTCCACACTCAGAGTTATCTTCCCTTTCTGGCAGTAGATTTCACTTTGCATGGTCCTTAGGAAGCACTTTTACTTCCTTTAATCATCTCCACATAGGGAATTACTTCTACTTAATAATCCAGACTGCCTAGCTGTACCCTCCAACGATCCGTGGATGGAGCCCGTTACGAGAGCAGGGTTTTCACCAAAGCAGCCAGCAGTGCCTGTACAGCATTGCTCCCCCAGCACAAACAGAAGTCAAAGGCAGTGAAGCACCCTGCTGGATTTAGGCTCAACACTTGACTCTCCCCTTCCTTTTTGAGTGCAAAATGTTCCCTTTCTACCATCACAGGCTTCTTAAGTACTGTTGAGTTTGATTGGTGTTCTCAAAGAAGGGAAAGAAAAAAAAATCCCCACCACACAACAAAACAAGAGACATCATTTGCACAAGATGTTTGGAAGCTGAATTTTGTTTCCAGTTTCTAAGCGCTTCCCACCCACTGCTTTCATCCAATCTCAGGAAAAAAAAAAAACACCACCACCCTACCACACCACTTAAAACAGTCCCTTGCCTAGGAGAGGGCAACCAGCCATCTCCTCCTCCCTACGGCCCCGTACACAGAAATTGATACGGCTGCGTAAACGTTCACATACCATGCCCAAGGACACGCGCTGTGTCCCACCTCCCCAGGTGACCATTTTCTGCTATGTTGAAGGGGCAGCTCCTTGTTTTAAGCGAGTTGCAGCTGCACCATCTGCCAGAGCCAGGGAGGAGGGATGGAAAAATTTGGAGGAACTAAGACACTGTCATAGAAAAAGGTGTAGGAGTTTGCCAAAAGATGTAGCTTTATTGTACGGCTAATTAGCTCCCTCAGGAATGGTTCTGACAGGAGGAACTGGAAGAGAAATACATACCGTTCTCAGGGCTTGCTGCAACAGAGACCTGATCTGCACATTTTGAAACATCCCATAGGAGTTACCTGGTCCTGCTCCTGAAATCAAAGTGCTCCAGCCAGGCTCTTGGCTGAGGGACCCGCACGATTACCTTCATGTCGCTGGCAACCTGGAGTGAAGGTGCTCACACGCGCTCGCAGCAGCTTTTCCACTTTAACACTATTCCGTCTAAAAAGCTGATGAAACAGTCATGCTCACTTATACTCTGGAAATCAATTGTATTTTCATCAAAAATGGTTACTGACGCTACCGCACACTTACGCTTTCATAGCCATACCATTACAGAAGATCTTCTTAAATACGGGCCGTAGGCACTGGGACAGAGGTATTCTTCTGGAGTCTCCTTCCAGGGCGCTGCATCCCCGGCGGCGGCACTTCCAGGGTAGACTGCCAGACAACTTCTCGTGCTCCCTGGAGCACCTCGGATTGGGGCGTGCGTGCGGGCAGGCCTGCCTCCACAACACAGCCAGCTGCATTACAGTAGCACCTCTTTATCTCCCATTGTACAAACCACCAACACACACAACAGTCATTTTTGCTGGCCATGTTTTTATTTGTTTTTCGTTTTAAACAGGGGAGCCAATGATACATCCAGTACTTAAAAAAATCAGAAGGTAAAACAAATTTTCAGAAGACCGAGATGCTACATGCTATATTTAACCTAATTTTATTCATGCTTGCTTTTGAGGGGGAGTGGGAGCGGGACAGGAATCATTCAGTAAAAACATACAGTAAAAACAAAATGTCTCACCATATAGAACTTTAACCTACAGTAATGTTGTACCTTAATTATTTCCATGCACACAACTAACATTACAAAATTTTTAAAAAATGAACACAATTAAGACTTCTAGGAGCATTTGATAATAAAGCAATTCCTAATTTCTTTTGTAGAGATCAAGCACCTCCAATTACAAATTCCTATACACAGTGAGTGCTTTACTTGAAATGAAAACTAAAAAATAAAAATAAAAAATGTATTGGATAGCCTCAGAATAAGCCGATGTTAATATATATCCAGCTATGTAGGCAATAAAACCATAGTGCTAAACAAAAACTTTTATCTGAAAAGTAACTCAAAAATTAAGTTGACTTTCTATAATTACAGAAATATACTTATTTGCTAAAATAAATAAAAGTGCTGCATATTAACACTTCACTATAAAGAATGCATACCAGAACATTTATAAATATTGAATGATTTTCAATAAGAATAGCTACTACAATAATGCTGGCTAAATAGAAGTGCATAATGAGAAGCACTATGGGTGGTTAATGTTTTGCCACATACTGCTGTTACCTTGAGGTAGATAACACATGCGTACCAAATTCTGCATTCATTTCAGTTGCTGCTGGTATCATGTGTCTAAGAAATGTGTACAGTATGAAAAACTCTAAAATACGCATGAATGAAAAAATGTTTTGGGAAAAATAGATATTTTCATGCAATTATGTACAGTCTCACTGTGTAAATTTCAAGGCAAGGTTCTTTTTCTGCAAAACATGGACACTGTTTTACTGAGAGAATGGTTTTTTTCTCGGTTTAGTGCATTTTTTTGTTACCTCCTGCATTTTGCATTATTTTGCTCTATTCTTTAATTTTGTGTGCAAACGACATGCCAGTTTAAAAACAAAAGTAACTCATGTATAGAAAGTAATTCTGGATTGTAAAAACAATGGTAAACAGAAAACTAATGAAATCCATACCAAAATTACACCGTCTGATTCAAGTAAAAAAATTACTTACACTAGTAATAAAAAAAGACAAACACATCTCATGAATATAAAAGAAATGTCTGCTGAGTGTTTTAATTTAGATGTTTCAGAATGCTGCTGTACGTTTTGTGGGGAATTTGGGGAGATGATTTCATAGCAGAAGGCGTTAACGTGGCCTGTATTGATTTCAGTGGCGAACCAACAGGGCTGTGAAACTGAGGAATACCTATAGCCTCAAGCTGCTTGTTGAAGAGGAGTTCTCCACTGTTACTGAGAAAGCTCTCTTCTCTTTCCTTCTCCCCAAGCTTCCCCTCTTCTACTGGCTCAGGTTCTAGCATTTCAGCATCTTCTTTCTTACTAAAAAATTTGTCCAAATAACTGGTGTAAGTGTTTTCTTTTTCGGCTTGTTCATCTTTCCTTACTTCGCAACAAAACTGGTCTATGAGGAAGCACTCCTCCCCACTACTTACAAACTGACTGTCCCAAGAAGTTTGGTACAGAGCTTCTAACTGTGCCAAATTAGCCATTCCTTTCTCCTGCTTCTCTCTGCTTACTGACTTTGATATTAATCCTTTCAACTCTATTTGAGACACTGAGCTATTCAAGTCATTTAATTTGTCAACATCAGTAGACTCGTGTTGTAAACTAAGCTGAATGGTTTCTGCTATAAATGAATCAAAGTCAAATCCTTGATTCTTCTCCCTTTCTTTTTCAACAAGTTGCTGTGATGCTTCCTCAAGTGCTATCTGAGCTTTCACCAACCCATTCTTTTCACATTTAGACTTGCCTTTCTTATCAGACTTTTCTTTGCTCTGTTCCTTCCAGTTTGAAAGATCTATAATAAGCTTGGGCTCATAGTAATGGTTAACTTCACTGTCTCGCCAAACTAAATTATCTAGGTATGAAGATGACCTCATTTTGTAATTACAAGTGTGACTACATTCCAGATCACAGTACTTGTTTTCATGGTGATCTGAATACTGCCAGCAAGGCTCAGTAGAGAAGTGGGTGTCAAAGGCAGGATCCTCCAGATACTTTTCACGATCTCCATCCAAATATTTGCGAGGATCTATTTGCACTTCTTCCTCATCAGTAACATCAGAAAGAGCCCTTGGATCACGCTGAACTTCATCAGCTTCATAGTTATTATGAATAGGCCAGTCATGGTCTGAAAACTGACTTTCATGGTATCTGTAAAACAATTTCCTAAGTGTTAGCAGTGAAAAAACAAACAGTCTTCTAGCTCCCACGACAGAGACAGTTAAGTTTAGAAATTCCCTTACAGAATAGTGACAATTCAACACAGATAAAGTTTTTCCTCAATTCAATCAGGTACCTTTTCCAGGTTTTTAATTTAATCTGGCATAAAGTAATCCTCACGCACATCTGAAAGATTTAAGTCCAGAATTATGTACAATAGCTCACTCCATTTACAGAACTCTTCCTTAAAGTGTGTTTAACTGACTTTAAATGACTACTGTAAATCTCTTTATTATTATACGAGCTAAGCATTGGAGAAGACAATCATACTTAAAACTCTCTCCATTTAAAGTTTATTTTTTAGAGAAATGTTTTTTGTGGGGGAAAAAAGTAATGGAGGGGTTAACTTTAGATTCTAGAGTCCTGAGTGCGTCTCAGGGATGCATCGGCATATCCAAGTCAGTCTAATGAATTATAAACCCAATGACAATGCACTGCCTATAAGGGAAAAGTTTATTCTCAGGTCAACTTAAGAAGAAGAAACAAACAGAAAAGGAAAAGATGCCCATAAAGCAACATTACTTCAAGCACACAACCATTCAGTTACGTTACATGCCAGAGTTAAGTGATAAATTTACCTTTCCCAATTATAAATATGGCTGTGACTTTCATCCATCAGCAGAATATCATCAACCTCATCTTCAATGTGAAAAGGATGACTTGAAATAGGCTCATCCGTTGGAAAGGAATAAATGCTCATGTAAGGATGGGACAAAGCTTCTTCTGCTGTCAATCGATCCATGGGACTAAACGTCAAAATTTGCTCCAGAAAGTCCAGCGCTGCAGAGAAAGTTATCATTAAATAGGAGAAAAGTGACATTTCAGACATCTAGAATTTAAGATTACGGCACAGTGCTTTGCTCTAGAAGTGTGCATTTGCTTAAACGCAGCCACCTGTGAAGTATCAGCTACTGACACTATACTGCCAAACATGCATCCTGTAGCCATAGGAAAGCTAGGAGAGTAGAGGTCAAATCTAAGATCAACAATAATTTAACTTAAAGCAGGAAGAAATGCTAAGAGACAGAATGCTTCACCCTGAATCAGTATCCTCCAACAGCTACCAGGAAATACTGCTGTCAGTTTGGTTTGGGGACTTTCTTTTAACAAGATTTGAAAGACAGTTGTTTTACATTGACTCCATTCCAATGTTCCCTTATATTTGGAAGGCCAGTGTCTCAAAAGAGAGCAATTCAATCAGTCTTCCAGTGCGAACAGGTCCAGCAGAGATTCACAATTCTACTCCAAAAGATGACCAAGTAGCTATCATGTAAGAAAATTTTCTTTTATTACAGCGGAAGACAATCCTTCTTCAGAAAATGCACAGATTCTTCTAACTGAAACTTGCTGTTAACGATCACACACATGCACTGTGAAGTTGTTCACTATTTTATGATTTTGAAATACATGTAGTACTTTTTTCTGAATTACTTACCTTCAGGACTGATGCCTGGAAGCAACTGAGTTAAAGGTTTGTGTGGCTCAGTCATATCGTTTCTAATGTAAACTGGAATTACATTGAGAAGCTCCTGACGGTCCTCCTCATGTACAACAGGAATTGATTCTAGAATCAACTGCATCTGTTCAAGTTCATGTGCACCTAAGCACCAAGAGAAAATACAAGCTGCCATTTCAACTTCAAACACTTCTGATCCCTGTATGTGAAAGGCATGTCAAAATTTTGTGCTCTGAGCAGCTATTTTCAGTAGAAGACTATTATCTCCTACAACAGAGGAAGGGCTGAAGTTCTAAATTTGAATGTTAATAAATCTGAAGAGCTCTCAAAAATGCTGTAGTGTATGAAGAATTACAGAGCTGCTACACACAGATAAAGCGACCTAAACTTAACCTTTTGCAAGGATGTTTTCACCATAGGTGAGGTACTCTACAGCAACACTCTATCTTTTTGTTACACACTATATACTGCAATCCTCCCCTTTCAGCTGATCCATCTAATGAATTCAATATTTGACCTCACTTTGAATTTTATGTCCCTCATTAATAAAAACAGTAGTGGTTTAGCTCAGCAGGAGATCTTACAGGCCACAGCCATTTGTATTAATATTCTATTCTGAAACCCTGTATTACTGTCAGGTGCAAGACCAAAAGTCACCTGCCAGTTAAGTAGTGTAATCTTGTTAAAAAAAAAAAAAAAAAGTACTGTATTATGATTGAAATTATAGAACACTTTTAGCACTATCTGAAGTTTCCCTGGGTAAAGAACTATAAGGGCCTATACAGCAGGCAAATTTTGAATAATGAACGGCATCTATATTCAGTACCAGTGTTAAAGTTGGAGTACCCAGAAATACAGCTTGTCTACCTCAATTTATTGTTCAGCTCCAAGAAGCATGTAGCACCCTAGAGATTCAACTAGCAGATGAAAATATATAGGGCTGTTTGCATGCCAGTGTTTCACCAAGCAGCTCTGGGCAATCATCAGCGGTATCGATGCATGTGACATTAAATACAAAAATAGGCAGGGCCAGAAAGAGATTGTGCCATCTCAAAATCTATGCGCTATCAGTTTGCTTCAGCAGTTTGCACGACGGTCTGCACTGGACATCCTACCACACATCTGCCAGATGACTTAAAGAAAAGCTGAGGCAAAGTCACTACGGAAAATTTGACCAAGACCTACGTTCCCCAGCTGAATCAGTCCTGCCTCGCGTTAACTTATTTGCTGGATTGAAAAAGCTGTTTTGTCCTCCTACTTCAGACTATTACAAATCACTTCATATAATCTATCAGATGTTATACTGTCAGTAATTTGCTGGAAAACAGATTCTACTGTAACATTATTTCATGTCCTATCCATCCTAAAATTAATCAGCTTTCTTTCCACTATAAATGAAATGAGCATTTTAAAATATTTATTTAGAAGAAAGAATTACAGAAGTTGTCTGGAACAGCTATTGAATTCCTCTGCCTCAACCTCCCTTCCCTCCCTCATCCCAGGTATTCTGCAATTTTAATCTGCGTTCTTCCTTCCCGTTCCAGTCAGCTTTCCAGACAGCAGGATTCCTAAGGGATGGTTCAGAAGTAGATAGGAAGTTGCAAATTTACCAAATCAAGCCCTCCAAACAACTTTGCAAAACAATTTTATTCAGAGTCTCAGGACAGGCTAACTGTCATATCTCCAACCATGTTCCCTTTCCAAATGCATGACGTTAAGAACTCCACTCTTTAGATCAGAAAACTATGGCAGTGCTAAACTATCAGAGGGTCACATCCACATCTAAAAGTATTTTTCTAGGTATCTGCACAATGCAATCAGGGCACATAAACGAACCTATAAACTTAGGATTTTGGTTACTAAGATTGAGTTTAAAAAAAAAAAATCTAACTCACTACACAGATATTAGACCTATAAAAACCTCTGGCAAATACCAATGCTACTCGGAAAAAAAAAGCCAAAATGTTAGCAGTTGCAATCAATCTATGCCGAATGCTGAAACCCACAGGCTTTCTCCCACTATTTCACTATTTTCCAGTGGAAGTGCTTGATGCAAGAGAAACCTAATAAAACTCTTATCAGCCGAGCGTTTAATGTGCTGGGGACATTAACTCCAATAGTTAGTAACTCAAGAGTTAGCAACTCACTGCAAGTTAATACGCGAAGAGGCTTTTCTTAATCACTGATTTCTATAAAATAATGATTCCAAGGTGACAGTACTCCATTAATAGTACTTAATGGGAAAAAGCTCTCAATTTCATTACTTTGACATACAAAGCTAAGAATTACTGCAGAGGTGTGCTTTTAGTCCACATGTATCTAAAGGAATGTGAACTTTGAAATGCAAGCTCAGTTCTTAGAGACTTTATCTGTATTACCCCAGTAATTTAGACCAACAGGAGCAAATCCAAGAGCAAGCTTGGATGAGACAGCTGCTGCTGAGGCCCCAGGGTACACACAAAACAAGCATTTCAGGGGTTTACTCTAGACTAGCTCATCTGCTCCCATGGACTGAATGCCTATCGGCAGGTGGAGCACATTGGGTCATCTCCTGCAGTGAAAATGGCAGTTTCATTTTATTTTAAAAAAAACCAACAAAAAACAGACTCTAGTTTGTGCACTGAGCTAAATCAGCAATGTGGTACAGGATGGCCATCAAGAGATTTGCTTCAAAAATTTGCTCCTGATCCTAACCAAAGCACTAATGTAGATGCACCCAATGAGACCAGAGCATTGCTTCCTATCTTACCAGAAACATTTGGAGCTTACACATTTCCTTGGTATGCCACACTAAATTTTAAATCTTAAAGAGTCCTCGCTATACCACTGAAACAAAGATCAGGTCAAAACAGTCTGTAGATGACAAAAAAATTGGGAATGGGGAAAAAAGGGCTACTCTTTCATAATTTAAAATATAAAGAAGTGAGAAGTGATTAGGTTGACTACAGCAAAAAAATAAGTCTTTATGAATATGATACTCCGGGCACTCGTAATCCTCAAATACTCCCTGAATACATCAATTCACTAAAATACATGTATTTAGAATACTTCTTTGGCATCCAATAAATTTAGCTTCATCTACTTACAGACAGATTTACCATATATGCGAGTACTAAATTAAATTGTGATATTTATCTAAATACACATCAGTATGAGTAACAAAAATGGAAATGTCTTCTGCTTTACAAATACATCAATTTATAGTTTGCTTATATAATTGCATAGTAATATAGCATATCCTGATAGTCAATGACTATTGATATTAGCTATGAGAATCAACCTTTCTTTAGGAAAATAATTAAGCAGTAACGCTCCTTTTAGGAATATACACACACACATTTTTATTCTACCCACCTGCCAAGAGGGTTTTCCCAGTCAGCATTTCAGCAAAGATGCAACCTGCAGCCCACATGTCAATGGCTTTAGTGTAGGAGACAGCAAAAGACAAGACGAGCTGTACCATTTAGTATTTAATACAAAACCCTTCAGAAAGATGGCCCTAATGAAATTAATTTAAAAAAAGAAAAAAGCTTACTTAGATTTTTTTTTTATTTAAGGGGTATGTTTTTTTAAAGTCAGCATTTCAGCAAAGATGCAACCTGCAGCCCACATGTCAATGGCTTTAGTGTAGTTGTTAGGAGACAGCAAAAGACGGGGCGATCTGTACCATTTAGTAACCAATCCTTCAGAAAGATGGCCCTAATGAAATTAATTTAAAAAAAGAAAAAAGCTTACTTAGATTTTTTTTTTATTTAAGGGGTATGTTTTTTTAATTACTTGCTTCTTATTTTTTAAATGCACTACTACAAGATTTTCTGGTCTCAAGGTCCTAGGGATAGTACCATGTGCCCCCTACTAAGCCTTTCTACCTTTTAAAATGGAACGGCAGTATTTTTATGAGTGAACAGCAACAATATAGAAGTATGACACTATTTATTAGTCAAATGAGGTACTGCAGCAAAACTTTTTTATTCCCAGATGCCAAATAAATGCAGAGATAATAATGAACTCTCTTGTGAAACATCATCTAAACCAGGAAGACAGTATCTGTAAATCAATCCCAGGAAGCAGCCACACTTGCACACTGTGAGCGCACCGCTTATAAACTCATCTAAGGCTTCTACAGTTATGCCTCTAAATGTTGCTCTTAATCTCAGGTTCTGAATTCACTGTTAAAAATCTGCTTTTCTGAACACATCTAGTAAAAAAGAAAAGTTTTACTTTATGCTTGCAGCAGTCCTATCCAAGACAAAACATGTCATCCAGAGATCTGTTTTGCTCTATTCGCAAGCATTCCAGTTCTACTGTATGATCCCTAATACGACAGCCCACCTGCTAACGGGGCCTTCCACAGACTATCTACCTCTGAGAAAGGGAGAAGGCTGCTACTTTAAGAAGGCACATCTGTCAGTGTATCACTTGAATATTTCCACTCTCCACATACCTTGTGGGAATAATGAGGATCCATGATTCGTGCAAGACCGAAGTCACCAATCTTCAGCACCAAGTCTTCAGTATTAATGAAAAGATTAGCTGGTTTGAGATCTCTATGCAGAACATTTGCAGAGTGAATATACTTGAGCCCACGTAGCAGCTGGTACATGAAAAGTCTGGCATGATCTTCCAGTAAAGGGCCTTGCTCTAGCAGATTAGCCAGATCTGTCTCCATGTATTCCTGGACAATGTAAACACAGTTCAATTCTGTAAGGGAGCCCACGTCATCTGTTAACTGGCTTCCGCTAGGACCAAGAATTTCAAATACTTTGACAATGTTATCGTGGTCAAGTCTTCTAATAATTTTGATCTCACGTAGAGCATGTTTAACACTCTGGGGATCTGTAAGGACAATTTTCTTGACAGCCACTCTTTTGTCACAGTCATTATCGACAGCAGAAAAAACTAAGCCATTTCCACCACAGCCCAGTGGTTTTAAGTCCATATACCGAGAGCCCAGATCAAAACCATGAATGTTCATGAGACTTTCAAATTTTTCTGCCATTTTAAAATTCTTTACGTTTCCTTTTCCTCAAACTACTAAGCTTCTGTAAACACGCGGAGACACTTCCACTGGTATCTGAAGGAAAGGTCTTACAGAAAGGGAGAAGAAACACTTGGCTTTGACTGCAAGATGGTTTCTTGACACTCTCATTTCATTATGAGCCAGCCAGGCCTGTTGTGTCCCCTTGAATTTAGAGCCCGTAAGCTCTAGAACTCAAACTGAGCATAAGATAGAAAGATTGCAGCATTCATAGTTCAAGAAAGGTGCAGCATTTCTGCAGATATTAAAGAAAATACTCACAAGAAACTCAAACGGAATGAAATGACATACTATGCACTCAGCTCTACTGTGCTAAACTGGTTAACATTTAACAAAAATGTGAATAAATATGCACATAATAGGCTTCTATTAACATCCTCCTCCTCACAGTGCAGATACATTCAGTGTTGGACTGGTCCTGAGCAGCGTCATTCTATGGTGCTGGTAAGCACTATTTTTTTTTTTCCTTCTTCCTCCTTTTTCTCTCCTTTGTTTACAGTCTAGTTAAACGGGAAACTGGCAGCTCTTGATTTACAAAAGATGCCTTCTGTTAATGATCAGGTGGCTCCAGCTCACCACAATCACAATCAAAGCTACCATCCATTTTACTCCGTGACAACCTGAAAAGGGAGAGAAAAATACATCAGTATTCCAATACATACAGAAGCCTTCCTCCTCCCCCAACTCCTTAAGTTGTCCTAAATATACAACTTATTTAGTGTCCAGTTACAAAATAAGAAACCATCACAAAAGCTAAACTAACTAGAAATTACATACGCTTTTCATACTTGTGGAGGAAAACTGACAATAATCACCAACCACCATTTCTAAACAGGTATTGTGAAAGTTTTAGATATAACCTATAGAGAATATAAGGCACACAACGTAAAAATCCTACTGAGTCATAATAAAGAAGGGAATATCACAGAAAGCTTGGTAATTCTCCAATACAGCTGTTATGAGAAGTCAGAAACAATAATATCCTGCACCTCAGTCACTAAATTTCGGAATAATTCTTTCCACTAAACTTTTACTCCAAGACAAAAATCAGGGTTTTAACTATTTCCCCGTAATAAGAGATAACTGGGTACCGTTCACATGAAAAGGGTAAGGTTTGTGCACTCCCAGTATTTATTGACTTTCCAGAATATACAGCACACATCCAATGCCACTTATAAAGCTTAAATCTGTATGATTTTGGATAAAGTTTACCAACACCTCAAATCATAATTTTGCCTCTATTGATTCATTGTTACAGGAATCATAGGGGTAATTCCTACATATTAGACAAATAATGTTATTTCTACACTTATCCAACCTAGATTACAGAGAAAAACTAACAGCGAGTACATTTTACACAGTAACTGATACATTCTATAACCGTTTCCCCTAACATATGGACACTTTCAGACACCATTTATTTTTTAGTAGTCTAATGAATGCAACTACTATTTATGAAAACAAAAGTGGTCATTTTCTCAGTAAGTTTCCCTGTCTGCAGCAGCAGAATGCAGTCATAAAGACCACATGTTGTATTTTTGCACAACATCCTCATTTCTTTTAAAAGCTCAAAGATGCCACAAGGAGAAGAGTCAAAGGTGTCCCTCACACAGCGTGTTAAGGTTGGGCAATTCCATTACAAGTCACTTGTATGTTTTTTCCCCAACAACTATAGGTCACATCAAACCACTAAATGTCTTCTCTTGGATCTTAGATTAACACATTTCAGCTCTTCACCCAGCTCTCTAACTAAATGTCAAGTTCTCCACACTATCCCAACACTTTAGAGTTAACTGTACGAGTGTTTTCCCTTAAAACCGTGCTAGCATTTCAGTGAGACAACCGGGACCAAGCAAAACAAGTCTCCCCACTCCGAACAGAGCAGCAAAAGCAGCTGACAAATTATTAACATATTCTAAATAATGGCCTCAATTCACTAAAGTAATCAGAATTGCATGCAGGAAAAAAAAAAAAAAATAAAGGCAGGCACACTGGCAAACAGAAACAAGACTGTTTCAACACATTTAAATATTACCGTTCCTCAGGCTCAAGCCTGACTGCCACCAAGACACGCGGCCCCAGCGCCCTGGCTCGCTCCCTCCTGCCACACACCCCCCGCCTCCAGGTATCCGTACAGCCACGTGACAAACACAGGAAAGAAGAAGGGAACGCGCGCTGTCCTCTGCTGGGTTTTTCTTTTTAAATAAGGATCACCAAATGTAGCACTTCTAAACTGAAAAGCCTTGCGCTGCCCTCCACTGATGTGGTATAGTGCCCTGCCAGGAGGGGGATCTTCAGAGCTTGTGTAACTATTGCCTTGAGATCCCTTTCTTCGCACACTGCCAATGTTTTACAGTTTTAGACAGTGTTTTACAAGGGTTAATACAACCTTAGTACAAACATGATGAGGTAACACTTATTTTTCCCTAAACTATCTTGAATTTGTATCAGTATTAAGATATCAGCGTGAGGACCCCTCTTGTAATACCCATGAATTTACTTAAAGAACAAATATCAAATTTATCCTAGAGTTAATCAGGATAGCATCAGTGACTATCCAACTCTTTGTTCACAGTTATAAAAACCAGAAGTCTAGCCTCTTGATTTCTAACTTTTTTATAAACCTAAAAATACTTTCTCACTCACATGCACCATTTTCAGGCTCACTCATTCTGAGCTGCTGCCTGTAAAAAAGTTTGCATCACTGCAGACCTTCTCCTTTCATTCCCCACCCCCCAAAAAAAAAATTGTTATGGAAATTCATTTTTGTAGCTTATACTCACACTTCAACTTTCATGTTAACTCAAGGTCCAAGGCCTCTCTTCAAATACCATGCAATAAGCTCTATTTTATATCCTTGGGACCATCTAAAACCAGTTGTATTCTTCCCCATAATTAGGCCTATTGTTTCACATTGCTGATGTCTTCAATACGCAGCCATACAGAATCGGTTTGCACCAGCTGGGTGACACATCTGGAACCTCTCTTTCAGCTAGTTCCATCAAACAGCAGAGGATCAGATTTGAAGAGATGCCCATCAGTAGCAAGGAGTAAGATTTGCCGATCTCTTTGCCATTACTCAGATCCTACCCCTTACTGCCATGACTAAACGAAGGCAGCAGCAGTACTGCAACACGAGAGCAGTTATGACATTACTGCTTCAAGGAGAAAGGGAGTTATGGCCCACTTGCTTACTGAAGTAGGAGTCCTAAAATTTTCATTCTGTATCCCTGAAATGATGCATTTTTAATCATCAGCTTACACTATATCCTTCCACTGGGTGACCACTAATTGCAACATTTTCGGAAGGCATGTAATGATTTTCAGAATCAGAGTGATTTAGCTAAGAAAACAAATGTTGGCAACATAAGCAACCCATTGCAGCCTTCAATTTGACCTGATCCTGCTACAAACTTCCTACGTAACTATGAGCAAACGACTTAATCCCAAGGCCACAAAAAGCAGGACCCAGCTATCATTCAAAACAGGACCTAGTCCCAGGAAGCCGACCAGGAGGCAGCCTATCTACCAACCTCACATGAGTATGACGAGGGCAATTAGAGATTGTCCCAGCAAAAACACCCTGCTATTAAAACAAATTAAATTAAGACTCAGTAACAGAGTGATCTCTTGTTTACTGCCAGTGAAAATTCTGCTTTGGAAACGTAACAGATGACAACGCTGTAGCAGGTTCATATAACCTTGTCTAAACAAAAAAATACGCCTCTAAACTAACCCCACGCATTAACCACTTTCACATTGACGATCTGCTTCTTTCGCTACGCCAGTTCGCTCTCCCACCCAGCGCAGCCCTTTGCTCACACGCTAGAGCCCCTTCGCTGCCATCGCCCGCAAGCTGGCTCCTCCGCCAGGACTGCAGCCCCCAGAGCATCGCTCGTGCCAGGGAAGCAGCTCAACTAGTTTCCCCATCCACGAGTTAATAGCAAACAGATATTTAAGACAAATAATCCTGTGGACCAGAAGCAGATAGGAGGGATGGAAAATAAAAAGTTAACCCCAAACTTTCTTTCACTCTAAGGTAATAATCACTTAAAGGGTAATCAACCAGAAGAAATCAAGGCTTTTCTCAAGGCAAAATGAGCTCAAAGTAACAAATTTTCTTCTTTGCATTTTATAGTGATTTTTAACTTTGGAAAATAATGGGGTGGGTTTTTTAAAACACTAATACTTATTAAGAGTGACACCAACACCCATTAGGTTTATACATTTTCCATTTCAATGAAAGTCATAACCATCAGTCCAACCCTCTGTCTTGAAAATACACACTAAATAAACAAAAATGACAAACTCCTCTTCAGTTGTGCCTAACATGCTCTAATCACTTACAACACATGATGGACTATAGGACAAAAAGGGGGTGTTTATCACCCCCAGTTTGTGCCAAATAGGCTATTCACGCAGGCACTGATGTTTTCATTTAGGCTGTCACCTTTCCAAGACTACCATATTTTTTTTTTTTTAATGCGGTACTTCTATTCCTTCCTCCCACAAAGTTTAAAGAGGGAAATGCAAAGATACTAGTTTCCTAAGTGGTTTACAACTATGCTTTTAAAACAGATCAGTTCTCGGGAGAGGGCAACAGAATTGACCCACAGAAGGGCTGTCGTCTTTGAAATCATTCCTAGTGCCGGCAGACATCACCGCACACAGCCAGCTTCACACATTACGCAAGCCCCTTCAAGTCGTGCTCAACTTCTGCACGTGGATTTATCACAGTTTTCAGTAAACAGGATGTACACTGAAACACAGTCAAGTATGAGACGTCTTTTTCAGAAATACAAATAAGACGGAAAGATACCAGTTAATTTGATTATGCAGACCACATAATGATCAAACCATTACTCACAAGAGAAAGACCAAGAATGACTAACGACATATTATACAACCTGCTAAGTACTATCCCTTTGACTATAAAAATACGGGGCACAGAAGTATTTTTTTTAGATCAGCCACGTTGCAGTCAGTAGGCAGAGTGAGTCATCGTCCAACTCACGAAACTGCCGCTCTTCTAAAGCCTCCTACTTGCTCCCCACACTGTTTAGGGAACTCTGTGCTGGCAGTCAGCAAATGTTACTATTAGTTTATAAATCTTCCGAGGGATCTGTGAAAGCACACAGAAATCCACTGCGTTTTTCTGTATCACAAATAAAAATGGTTCGGTCCTCCCTTCGGATAATTCAATGAAAACTCACCGCTGAAGAAGCCTACCGTCAGCTAACCACAGCCTTCCGCACCTCAGCAGATCTCTACCATCTGCTCTTCCACTGAACAGTTAACCAGTCAAGAGTGAATTAAAGATAACGACCGCACAAGCGAGGACTGAGCTCGAGCGAGAGGTTGAAATGAAAAGTTCCCATTTTAGCTTTACAGCACACATTTTCTGAACCCAATTACCAAACTAAAATCTACCTCTATTTTAAGCCACCACTTTCTGGAATTTGTAGCTGGTTTATAAACACATCATGCTATCACAATGTTATTTTTATATATACACACACACATATATATATATAAAGAAAAGCTTGTTAAAGCACAATAGTGCTTTTATCAACGTTTGCACCGGCCGTATGACAACATGCCAACCACCGTTTCTTTTTCCGTGACACAATTAACTTAGCCATTGTCAGGCTGATCCAAAATGGCACTGAATTAGCCAGAGAAAGAGATACTCATCACGCAGAAGTGTGCATGGCGTGTGCATCCTGCCTGCCTAGCCAAGGGTACCCGTTCTTCCAAATTCCGAAACTCGGGCCGCCTCTCTTCAAGCTATTTTCACCGGGGG
>NW_008795035.1:1171487-1193738 GCF_000699145.1 Aptenodytes forsteri
TAGGTCCAGTTAGCCGGAGGAATCCAGCGGAGTCAAACACTTAACGGAACGGGCCCAGTGGAGCCGTGTGCAGGGGCTACACGCTGCCACCGAAGTTACCGCGAACTAGGGGCCTGCAGACGCTGATGGTGGCCCTCCAGGACTGCGTTAATACTCCAAGCTTCAATTACGATTGCTGCTTCCTCCTATTTGATCTCCGCTGCCTCCTGACAGCTTCCCTAGAGTCGGAGTTCTGCTTTTGAAACCTGCGTTTGACCCGAGCCCTGGCAGCGCCTCACTCGGCAAGGCCTAGGGCTTGGTTTCTTCAGCACTTCCCTTGGCCACAACACAGCACACCGAAAGAAACCCCACAGGCGGAGGAGAGAGTGGGAACGTGGGGTTTCTGCAGCTGGGGGCATGCGGGGAAGAGAGCCGGGCCATGTCTCCATGCCCAGGTTACAGGCCCTGCGACAGCCGGGGGTGGAGGAAGGGGAGAGGAGCAGCAGGACAAGGAAGCCCAGCATCAGTCGCCGCCGGGCAAGCACCGCTCCTGCGGATGTCGGCGTGTGGGGGTCTGAACAACGACAGGCGGGGAAGCGGTTGTGCGGGCCCAGTTCAGCCGTCCTAGCTTTAAATGTCCCTCGTGGTAAAGAAACAAAAACACGGTTGGAAGGCAGCAGGCGGGAACGATGGAGGCAGGCTTTCCTTCTCTGAAGGGGACATTTTGGCTCAGATGTTCTGCAGTCTTAGTGTCATGGGGGACCTGAATGTTCTCCCCACAAACACCTACAAACTACTGGCAGTTGCTGTCACCTCTGTAGACACCAGGAAGGATTTCTCTCTTGCATCTCCCTTAACAGACACAGGCAGAGACAGTAAAAGTCTACTTTTCCCTGAAAATCACAACTAATACAACAAAATAAAGCAAAATAATTAAAACGTTACATTTTTCCCCGTGAGACTTTTATACAGCAGTCTTAGTGGAGAGAGAGGCATGAAAACACCAGGCCCGTAGGTATCAGAAGAGCCTTACGCTTCCACTAACACAGTTTTGGTACAACTCTCAAGACAGGGTGCGGTTTCCCTCGGTCCCTCGTATGCCTTTTCAGTGCAGGATGACTCAAAAGAAGATAAAACAATTAATACTCATTTTTACTGGTTAAACAGAGGTTATTTGTAGTTAGTACTAGGGCTCTACGTCTCGCTCTGCTGCCCTCTGGACAGAAGCATCCAATTGACCCTTGCACTTTTAAATCACGTAACTTTATTTTTTTAATAAACTAGTCACACGTCAACATCCAAGGAGCTCCCTACCCAGCTTCTCTAAAGTTATTTAAGTAACTTTTAAACCCTCTTCAATTATGAAGCCAAGCATTAACTGTTTTAATTTAGTCAGATGCGTTGCTAACTCTGACATTGCCCCCACTAGCAGGAGAGGTGACTCGGGCATTTGATAATACAGCACTGTACTAATAGCACACATACAGAAGTCAGTAACTAAGCTGACACTTTACAATATTTGCTGATTTATAGGCAGCTAACCATGCTGCCAACAGTGGAGAAAAATCAGAAACAAAGCTGCAGTTCTCCTGCCCACCCAGCAAAACAGAGTTGGAAGATTACAGCACTGGCTGCTCCAGAAGGCCGGTATTTAAATACAGTCTATAAAAAAACCTGCAGGAGTGCATATTTGGAAGAGGTGATGTTAGGACGGCAACCAGAGCCAAGCCACAGAGGAGTATTTACTTGCATTAAAGGAAGAGATTTGGGACTCAAAAAAAGGCAGGAGCAGCAGTGGTTGTATGTCTAAATCCAGAGCTATTTAGTTAATTAAAGAATCCTTCCACCCATACGAAGTATTTTCATTATGAGAGACAAAAGAGCAAGCTGATCCTAGGGTACTGCAGTGAGAAAAATTTTATATTACAGCCTTGCATTAGCACCTGGAGAGCCCATCCTCATACTGTGTCCATTGGGACTACCTGCCAATACCCACATTGCCATTTCAGTCAGGTGGAGAAGTCGCACATCCATGGAGTTTGCTCTGCAGCAGCCCAGACTGTTTGAAAAGTAGTTTAGCAAACACGGAAGAGGCTTGCAGTAAGTGGAAGCTTCCTTGCCTGGGTAGCACACGCTCACTCATAAATCTCACGTAGTCCAGATGTACCACCATTTTTCTGGGTTTCTAATTAATAAATCAAAAGCTTGCTTTTTTTTTTTTGCCCCCTCCCCCCCCCAATTCTTTTCTGCCATTCTAAGAGCATAGTCTGTGGTAGGATCTAGTGAACAAGATCCTTCAATCTAGAGGAAAGTCATGCGACAAGGAGGGGCATGGTGCAGGGATGTTACTTGTCTTCAGCCTCACTATTTGTAGAATTACAATGCACGTGAGAAAGAGTTGCTCAGAATTTAATTGTGTGTCACAGGGCAATTTATAGCTATCTAATCCAGCAAATTGCTAATCTGTTCTCAGATTTTTAATATCCTATTGATTAGGCTATAAATTACTGTATCAAATTGCTTCCCCATTCCCCACAAGAATGCAATTACATAGCACATAGATGATATGCTATATGATACCAACCCATTCTAAAATATTTGCAGATATTAACTGTCAGTAGGATGCAGAGTAAGAAAAGAACTGGACTTCAAGGGTCATAAAGCCCAGCAATTAAGAAATAATTAGAACTGAAGCAATGATTTATTTATTATATCCAAGTTCAAATCAAACAGTAAATTCCAATGTAATATTTCAGTCCTGTGTGTGAACCATTACTTGTGGCATAAAAGGGAATGAAGTATTTTCAAGTGTCCACACCTATTATGATTGGCAAGGGAAGAAAGATTTGGAGACTGTTTGAAAAGGTTGCCCAAGGTGACTTGGCAGCTCCAGGCTTTTGTCTCAGTTTCACTGCTTCGCTGGGCTTTTCTGCGGGAAATCTTTGTTTTCTGGCATTATGCAGCGCTCTCTAATGATTCCAGGTATTTTCAGAAGAGGCTGAACTCAAGCGTGTACCTCACATCAGGCAGCCTCCACCCCCAGTGAAGATTAAGGTATCTAAGGTGATAGCTGGTTCTTGGCCTGTCCTGCAGGATCAGTCCCCTGGGCAGCCGAATTTGCTAAGACACACAGGGGAAGACTGACAGCAGACAGTACCCACGGCGCCCACCAGACCGCTCCTGCCACAACTTCCCAGAGGAAAGGAAATGTATCCTAGGATACATTTTTAAGGACTGACCATGCTTCTTACCAAAGTCTAGGATTCATTTTGCATGAGGACGGGGATAAGTTTAGAGAGAAAATCCCGCTTCTTAAAAGGGGATGGGGAGAGGTTGAAGAAACACTCAGTTTCTGATGCCTCCTTGGCCTGTTCCTGCTTACCTATGTTCTGCAGGGTGATCTGGGCCCTGAAGTACGATTCGGTTTTCCTGGCACAGCTCCCAAGACTTTTTAATAGTTTGTTTGGGTCTCCTTTAACTGCTGCCTTCTCCAGTTAGCCTAGTTCTCTGCAGGCGTTAAGCAAAGCCTTTACAAATCACTTGCTCTCCCAGCTTGCAGTTTCATAGTGCTGACGTTCAGCACAAATAGTCCAGATAAATTTGAATTTCACTGATAACCCAACAGCTCGGGTACCTTCACTTCTTGGGCACCTCCGTTTCCTGGAAAAGGTCAGACTACACCTTTCCATACTAGACATAGGGGTTTTTTCTTTGTTCTTTTTAACACAAACACATTTTCATAACGAATACTCTCTGGGTTTGCAGATTTTAAAGTTTTCCCAATAAATCCTAAAGTATACTTCATGCCAGCATTATTAGCAGGTAGCCACACAGAAGTTGCCATCTGAAAAACTTTTAACAAACTTTTGCATCAAAACCCTTTTTTAGTTAAAGTCTACTTGGCGGTAGCCAAAGCTAGCTGGGCACAGACAGCATGCTATCACCTCATTTGCACTCGCTTGGTGGAACTGAGTTTGCTACAGCAAGCTTTGTACCGTCTACATTCTGATCAGGAAAGAAGCTATGAGAATATTGGGGAACTTAGAAGAAAGGAAAAAGGTAAACCCTGAGATCTTCATCCCTGTGTGAAACAATAGAAAGACTGGAAAAGAACAGACCATTAACAGAGACCAATTCAAACCAAAGGCCGCAAAGTACAAAGGGCGAATGAAGGTGGAAAAAGAAAGTCACAGAAAATGTTCAACTTTGAGGTTAGAAAAAAATGGGTTCTGTGACATACTTTGGAAATTCTGTGAATCTGCAGGAAAAAAAGTCATTAAACACTTAGAACAAGTCATTCTTCCCCCTTGGTAGATCATCAGCAATCTAGGACACTTCAGTACAGCTAGCTGCATGCAGGCTCCCCGCTTAATATCACACATTTTTATTAAGTCAGACAACTCCATTGCCTGCTTTTCCTATGTCTTAACCAACACTTAGCACAGGGACAGAGCAGCTGCCTAAAGCAGGAGTTGGCAAAGCCATGGCAATGCTGGGAGAAGAGGAAAGCTTAGAAAACTTGCCTTGTAGCTGGGTCATCACTGAAAGCATCAGCCCTCTGTGTGTGAAATTCACTTGTAGGGCTGGCGCTCTCCCAGATTTCTCAGCCTTTCATTAATTCCTCGTTAGTTAACCTTGCATAGAGGTAGCTATCAGTATTTCATGCACAGAATAGCAAACCTGTAGAAAAATTCACCAAGGTAGGCAATTAAGGCAGTATGTGTTAGGTTTAATCACCTTTTAAAGGATGACTAGTACCCACATTTTCACACTCGGGTGCTCCAAGTGGCCTGAGTTGCTTCTAACTTCCCAGCGCGGGACATGGGAGGTGTGCTGGAGCCCGGCTGTAGATCCAATCAGTGGATGAATCTACAGCTGAAAAACATTCTACAGAAAGAGGAACAGGGCTGTTGTGACAAGGCAAAGCACAGGATGAAGTGGAAACAAGAAGCACCAAATGGTTTTTTCCCCAGTACCTCAGAGAGAGTACAAGAGAATTCTGCGTGCGACAGTTCTCTCCCGTTCAGACCTGCAGGAAGGCATCGCTCCCATCCCCACCTCCAAAACCTCAAGTGAAGCAGTTAGGAGAACGCGTCTGCCCACTGAAGTGGCCCCAGAGCAATTGTCTAAGGCATCTCTGTGCTAGTTATTGCGTCGGCTGCGGTGCTGCTAGAGTTGTATGGCAGCACATTACTGTACAGATATTATTTAAATATCTGTAATACCTTGAGTACTCCAATGTGGAGAGATGCCCTGGAAGCAGGGCAGGGTGCTCTCAGCAAAAAATGCATTTGGTTTTGGATCCCTACTGGAAAGTACGTCAGCTCTTGAGCAGAAGTTATAAAGGCCTGATGATAGATTTATGTAGAACAATTACACGTTTTTGTAGAACTATTGCATTTAATTGCAGAACTATACATCTTGCTATGTAGAACTGTTCTTCTTCATTCCTATAGAACAGTAAACCTTCCTACGTGCAGCATTTTGATTGCTATTGCATAAAGCCTCTGCTGTGCAATTGTAAATACAGCTGGTGCTGCAGTGCTTGTCATTTACAGAGAAAAAAAAATCCGACTAATATTCGCTAACATTTTCACCAACACCAGAATCCTCTTGAAATACATTTAAAGCAGGCAAAGCTCAATAGAAGTACATGGGCATCAGCTAATACACTGCTTTAGCAGCCTGAGGCTACACAACTTCTACATATCAAATAGCAACGAATGTTATCTACAAGCTTACAAGGAGAGAAGGGAGGTGCAGTGAGTTGAGGCATTTCAAACACTTTCAAATATTATTCTGCAATAAGCGACATACGAAGAGCATGGCCAGAAGTGAATTTTGTCAGCCATCAAGAAGATGATCTGTTGCTGCCGCGAGAAACTTGGGGGTTGGAAAAGCAATACTAATTGGTCATAGCGGAAGAGTCTCAGACCTCTGCTGCTCCTTAGATTTGCACCCTGTAGAGGCCTTCACGACTGGGACATGCACTCCCATCCCGCCTAGGCCACCTGCGGCACTGTGGTACTTATGGTGGTTTGTGAAAGTGGGATGAAACAAGCTGGACTGTGAGACGCATTCAGAAATCGTGTCTTTGTGACTGCTAAGGCAAAGGCCATCCTCCATTCACTTTGCCTTGGACACAGTGGTCTCCAACATGCCCAAAGCTCATGGATGCAGCTGTTTCACAAGCAAGCAACATATTGGATGGCTAAAGATAAAGAGGCAAGAAGCACGGTGCCAGCAGGGTCAAGGCAGGCCAGTGGGAAGCCGATGTGAGTGCTGTTGCTCAGGGTGCATTTCATCTGTGGCCAACACGATTTTTCAGGATTCCCAAAATAGCACTTATGAACAGCAGATTGACTGGGAAGCACGCTACTTTGCTTAATGCCTCCTACTGTCCCTGCCAGACTCCTACCCCAGTCAGTCTCCTGAAGCTAAAGAGATGGAAAACCTAAAAAATATCGAAAGGTAGAAACTTTTTATAAAATGTCTACCATCAAATTGTATGGCAAATATTCAGCATCGCAAAAGCTACCTTGAGTCAGTTTTGGTTTATCTTCAGACACCAAAACCCAACGTTTTTATTTTGCTAACAAATACATTTTGGAACCACATCCTCCCCCTTAATCCTCTGTAACTTCTTCTCAGCACATGTTGCACCATCTATTTCTAAAGATTTCCACTACAAATACATGGGACTATTCAATTCCCCCCATTCTCCAACCCCATTCTATCTTAGCTTTCATTAAGATTTTCTAGGACATTTCAGGTTTTCTCAACAGTTTTGAGACACTTGCTGGGAGGGAATACATTTCCAAACTATTTGTTTTCTCATGAAAACCGGGTTTTGCCTAAGTGCCAGAATCAGCAGACCTTTTATAAATAGCTTTGGACAGATGACAGGAAATGAAGCAAGATCTCGGGCCACTCCACAGAGGGCAACTGTCTGAAGTGCTCAGAAAGAGGGACTTGCACCATTGACTACTACACAGGGGAAAAAAAAATAAATAAAAATGCACAGAAGCATCATTTACTGCAGAGGGTATCAGGCTTATGAAACACAAGATCTCTATCTTATTATAGCTCAAGCAAAAAGTCTATTTGCTTGCAACTACACTACAATGAAAAACAGGAAAATTAAATTTTCCTTCGAAGAGGAAAAACTGACCAGAATTGTCTAATTTGCCGCTTTGTCTTTTGCTCTTGAGGAGGAGCTTTCCCCTCCTAACACGCTATAAATGCCAACACACACATTGGAGGTTCTCCAGACTCCGACTGGTGCCAAACACTGGGATCATCTTCTTACCCTGGCATTTCCCATCAGCTTCAGCAAACGCTCTTCCAACTCAGACTGCTTAAATGGGCTCCAATAATAGTTGCTTAGAGGTTAATCTGTATCTATTCATCTGATCCCAAGAGCTATCTGTTCCTCTTTGCAACAGTAATACAGGATGTAGAATCAATTCTCTGTCTCATTTTGTTTCTATCAGCTTCCATGAAGATAAAACCCAGTAATTTATCCCCAAATAAATGCTTTATTTGGAATAGGGGCAAACTCTCAGATCTCTTAAGTCCATGGCAAAACTCTCACCAGATTTAACTTCAACGCAGTGACACCAGCCTTCTCCCCCGCTACCAAGTTGCTCCTCTTTCTGACAGCAGCAAGCACCTCTCGGCCCACTCCTCACGATGCTTTCACACCACTGATGACGGAGCAGCGTGCTATACATGGAAGACTCCAAGTATTAGTGAGAAATAGATAGCGCACCTCCCCGGCAGATGTGCTTTTTGAATCATTCAGCCCAGAGGGAGATGCATTTGAGTCCTCTACGTTCCCGCATTGCAGTTAAGCATGGCAGGGGGCTGGAAGAGTTGGCCTCGAAGCAGCCACAGACCTGTCTCCTTTCTGCACTGGGCACTAGAAGTGCAAGAGTGTGTGAGCACACCACTCCTCTGCACAGGGGCATCGTCATAATCACCCACAGCGCTTTCTCCCGCAGACCCAGCGCTGGGGAGGCTAGCCTGAGGCTTCTGCTGAGATTTTACTTTATCAGAGAATTGCTTATTTGATCCCTGTCGTGACCATACCTCAGAGGCATCCTGCTCTCAGGATTGGATGGTTTCTACCCATCATTTTTAAGTCATCTGTTCCCATGACAGACAGAACAGCCTAGAAGTGCTCCTACCTATGAAAGGAGTAAATAATACATGACATTTTTTGAGCTTTTGTACTGAGTAACTGATTTTACCCATGATCTAAATTTCTGTAAGTCTAAAGAACTTGATTTTTTTTTTTTTTTTGCGTTAAAGACATTAAATCTGACTGAATTTTTGTTATTTGGAGACATAGGATTTATTACCTCTATTAGATGTGTGACAGTGCTGAAACTGGGCCATCCGAAACTCTCTCAGTTAAAGACTGTGCAAACAGAAACGGAATACGTCTGTCCCTGCATGCATTCCAGGACGTAAAAGCAAATCCACTTGTTAGTGGGTGTTCGCACACTGTGTGTGTGCAGGAGAGAAGGGTACAAGAGAAGGTGGACAAGGCTGTCAGCCATTGCAGAGCTCAATGAAAGCTCCAGTGCAGGAGATCCAATTGTCCTTAATGACCACAAGCATAAAAAAACCCCTAAAATTGTAAACCCAGACTTCATTCTTTTCTGCACTTGGAAAGAAATCCTGTATATCTTTTTTGCTTCTTGACCTACGAGGACATGTGTCTCACATGCCTATTCACTGCACCACTGGATAGCCTCCTCCACAGAGACACACTCTTCTTGTGCACGGCTCATGCAGACTGCTTCTCAGAAATACCTCCGTAGGATACCCCAGTGCTGAGAAATCACTAAGCAGCAGTCCTAAAACCAGAAAGTTATCTTGTGTAGGTAAACATTTCACTGTATAGTTATGCCTAGAGGTTCTTTCACGATCTTAATAGTGAGATTTACTTTGCAAGTGAGTTGCAACTAAGAAAGGTTAGAGAGGTAGAGAAACCTTCTGCTTTTTAGTGCATCAGCATTCTCTTATCTCCAGCATATCTCTAAACAGTTTTCAATCACATTCGGTCAAAAGCTGTTAAACCAAAACTTAAGAGATACCACATACATCTAATGCTATATTTTGTGACAGGGGAAAAGGTATTCCTCCCTCATTCTTTGTGTTTTATGAAACACTGGAGAACCATTTAAGTCTCAGTTAAAAAAAAAAAAAAAAATTTGCTGATAAACCTATTTTAGTAAACAAAGTTTCTAACCATTATCTCAAATTTCTTCTTATTGTTTAATCTGGACACTCCTAAAACAAAAGCAATCAAGATGATTCAAAGAAGAGGAGTTTCAACCTTTGGAGCAACTCTAAATGCAAAACTTAGTTCTCATGATTGCTGCAATTCAACAGACTCCAACATGATCATAGCGTTCACGTGTGCTCCGCGACCTAGCCCAGCATTGCCCTGGATGACAGCAAGAGCTACCACATGCTTCCTATCTGTAATCTGATGTCCCCAGTGGCTCACAGCACCACAAACCAGCTGAAAGACCTTCTTCTGTTCCCTTGCATCCATTATCACAGAAGTTAGGTGCACAAATCCATTCACTCGTGTTCAGTAGTGGGAGACTATTTGTGACAAGGTCAGGCTGCGCAGTGGGAGATCTCACTTGGCCACCCAAAGCAATGAAGAATCAGGCTTCAGCCACCAGACAACAGTGGGCAAACTCTTCCTGGTAGTCTGTGTCTTGAAATGGTGGCCCAGAGGGGTAAGACTGCAGCTCACAAACCTCTCAGCTTTTCCTTGCTATTAACTTTTCTAGGACAGCCAGCCTCTCTCGCTGTCTTGGAAAAGGTATAGCCCAGAAATCAAGGATGGACACAAGTCTCAGCCCTTGCTTTCAGAGTCGAACCATCCTGCCAGGGCTGGACTAGGAGTCTCATTACCACTGCCCAAACCATCCTGCTCCAAGGGCAACTCCAGGGAGGACTTAACACTCTCAAGCCTGTCTGTCAGAGATGCTTCACAAAGACTTCACAAGACAGCACAATATTCATCAAAACCAAGTCGGTGGTTTTCCCTTCAGCCCAGCAAAGGTTTCAAGATGTCAGCTGTTTATTTTTTCCTGACAGACTACCCGAGCTGGTATTTCCACAGCTGCATGGACTACCTAAATACTTCCTAGAAGTACAGAGTAAAGTGAGATTATTATGGTTTGTGATAATATCCCTGTTTAAATAATTAAGGCAATTAATTTGCTTGTAGTAAAAATGATTCAAGGACTACATGTACAATTTGTGATCAAAGTACTACCCTGTACCCCATGTTTATCATCCTAGGTCCAGTGATATTTGTTAGAAAACAGTACAAATGTAATCATTGCTAAGCGATGGTAAATCAGTGGCAAGGCTTGAACAAGCTGTTGTCAAGTAGGAAAACTTCAACCAAGAACCTGTGGTAACTGCCGAAATCAAGTGAAACAGCAGGGTAGTAATGGAAACTTTTGAACCTTTTCACACAGAGGAACAAGATGATTTATCTTTCTGATTGCTCTAATGTTTCAGATAGCAGGAGAACATGGGAATATGGGCCTTAATGTCAGCTAGTAAACTTCTCTGACCTTCGAAGGGAACTCCATGTGACATGACAATCACAGTAATCAGAACAAGCTCTATCTGCTCTGATACAGCTTTACTGCATGAGCAGATACTCCTTTTTCTCCTCAGAAGTGCTCAGTGCTCTGATTCATTGCACAAGACAGATAGTGCTCACCTGATTGCCAGTAAATGGATACCAAGAAAAAAATAAAATCAGTGTACTGCACTGTGTCTTATTCATCACACGTTGCCCCGGTCTGAGGACAGAACCACCAGGGTTTAAGGGCTCTGCAAATACCCATTAAATTAATTTCTACAATCTGCAAGAATGTCAGGATATTATCATTTCCACTTTCCTGAACTGAGTCACAACGATCAAGGTCACAGTAGTCCTTAATAGCAGGTGCACAATTTAAGATTGCTAGAACTGAATTTGGCAAGGGATTGGTACTTTATTCCACTGTTCAACTTTTCAACCCACTTTTCAAAGTGATTGGTACTTATTGCACCAAGTGCAGATCCCCGAAGCTCTGAGCTCTCAATTTCTGCAAGTTATTCTAGGCTTTGTCCAGGCAGTTCTGATTTTCCCCAGCACCAGAAGCCCCCAAATAGCTATGCTTGTACACCCCGAGTAGCTGTGTTTGCACACCCTCCACACCAGCCTCTCCACTCCCTTTCAGCTGCTCACCTAGTTTCTCCAAGTCTCCTCCCATTTCCCAGTTTCTATTTTCTTTCCTCCTTTCCAGTTCAAATCTCATTTTTACAAGATTTTTCTCTCAACCTACTCCTTAAAAATTTCCTACCTATTTGGTCCTTGTTTCTTCTGCACGTGAGTCAGGTAGCTACCTCCAGCTTCTTAATTGGAGCCAACAGGAGCCACTAAAAGCAGTGCATGGGAGGAACAGTCCACTTATATTTAATTAAGGTGCCCAAACCCAACACAGCCTGCAGCAGCCCATAGATGCAGTCACAGGAAAATTTCTGTTCAGAAGCTGACTGGGCTGGAGCACACCCAGGACCGACAGACAGCGTGGGAATTTATCTGCTACCACATCTATCCAGTCTGCAAAACCTGAGGTCTCCAGTGCACAGACATCAAGAGATTTTCCACCGATATAAAACACGCATCTTTGATTCTGGATTTCAAGAGTGCCCCCCTCTTCTGGAAGAGGCAAGAGCCTTTTAATAACTTTTTTTTGTTTGTCTGTTTTTAAGCAGGGCAAGATCAATGCTCTCCTCCACCCCGGTTCTTGTAAATGACAAAATATTTAAGCAAAACGTTCCAGCAAAGTTCAGATTTGGAAATATACCTGGCACAAAAATCTTGCCATCCAAAGAATTAGCCGTCAGCAAAGTCATGGTCTGTTGAAACGGAGGCAGGCACTGAGACGAAGGCAATCCCAACACGAGAGCTTCCCAGCCTTGCCCGAGTCACCAAGGGGCTGCAAGTGCTGTGTTCTGCTTTGCTATGCCACTGCTCCCCGCACATACAGCCTCTCTCCATCACCACTCCTCTGCCTGGGCAAAGGAACAGGCACATTCACACCTTCTCCTCCCGCAGCAGAAGGTACCCAGAAAGCTAACGGGCTGCGCCGCCTCTCCAAGTAGCCTTCTCCTGACATCCCCGGGGCTGGAAAGCCGCTAGCTGTCAGGGGAGGTGGTGGTAAAAGAGTGTTCCTACACAGGAATGCATTAGGGAGGAAAAAAGAGTGGACCAGAGAGTTTCTGAGAAAGATACGGGCCTGTCAGTGTCCTCCCTGTGGGTTGGTGAGAGGTTGCTGGGGGGGGACACAGGGAGGCCCCACAGGGGCACCGGACACTCGCTGCTGGGATGTGGAGGGCCCTATTCAAGCTTCTCTTCCCCTTTGCAAAGGTATTTTGGGAAAAAGCTCTCAGCAGTGGAAAGGAAGAGGACATTTCCTGTAGGAAAATATCCCACTCTCCAGGACAAAGTTTCTTCCTATTACTTTGCTCCGACGCGCAGTCACGCAGCCTCTCCTACCACCCAAACCCTGCTGCTTCCCCTGTGTCCTGGGCACAGACCCCACGCCCCCTCGCTGCAGCTGCTGTTAGCGGGGCTGCGGGGCAGCCAGTGTTGGGGCGGGAGACCCGGGGTTACAGGGAGGGACCCCAGGAATTAGGGGAATGCAACAGTGAAGGAGGTGAGGACATAAGTGTTTAAATAGTCTTCATCATCAGCTTCTCTCTAATCTCAGGTTTTGGCTGGTTGGAGGGATGGACAGAAACCACATGTAACTGTGCACAGGGGATGGGGACAACAGCAACATTAGCCTGACTTTCCAATGGTTACAGAGGCTGTAATTTCTTTTTATTTCCACTGTATCCTATGTGTGAAAAGCATTTCAAGACCTGCCCCACCCCACAGATTCTGTTATGAAAAGCTGGATCTCACAAAGCTGTTTTCCGACATGTCAAATTCAGGTTCTGTGGCTCTGACAGTTTTACAAAGACAGCATTAACTCCCGACTGAGCATAAGCAACCAGGTCACTGAACACCAGGAGTGCACGACTCAGTGCCCCAGTGCCTTGCCTGGGTTAGAGGTACTTCTCGGAGCCCCCATCTCCAGCCTCAGCAGAGTCTGTCTCACCCCTCCGTCATTCAGCGGCAGCCGGGTCAGTTCCCAGGACCTTTACCAAGCTATGGTCACGAGCAGAAGACCTCGAAAAGGGACAGCTCAGTCCCGTCATTCCTGCTCGCACGGGTTAATACCGCAGGGCATCAGCAAGCCCAGCTGCTCCCACGCTGCCGCCACCTGCGGGTCCTCGGCCGGGCTGGCCCCGCGCTGGCCGCTGGGCACCCCACCGCCGCGGAGTGGCTATCTCACCTGCAGCAGGTACACAAACTGCCTGGGGTCCTTCAGCGTAATGCTGGCAGCTGCAGCAGGCAGAATCTAGGAAATGCATCCCCAAATCTGCCCTTGTGTTCTTTAAAACAAACTTTCATTTATGCTGCCAGTGGTGGCAAAAAAAAGCCTGAGTCCCCAGTCTACCTTCAGTTATATTTTTCCATGTGCAGAGCTGAAGCTCCGAGGCTCCTCTCCCTCTGCAGAGCAAACACAGCATTTGCAGGAGTAAAGCTGTGCTTATATAAGCTTCCGAGAATGCCAAGTTGAATGTCTGACAGAGGAAAAATTTCTGTTAAAAACCTATTTTTTGTCTTTTCGAGAGATCTAATCTATCTTCTGTGCATTCCTGACCTTCAGAAAGTATTTTCATCTCACACGTTAAGTATAACAATCCTCTTAACAAGGGAACATTTTGTTAGAGCTTTAAATTGGGTTACGTAAATTATTTGTAGTTCTGACAGCAGGTTTCTCTTCCGTCCACGAGGACGGTTGTTACGAGATTGCTACGAGGTTCATTCGCAGTCACTGCAGATAATCATCTGAAGGGACTATTTGAAATGAGATTTTATCTGGGCAACACACTACCAGTTTATCAAGGCTTTTTATAAAAGCAGCATTTTTGCCAAATAATTTGCAATACAGTAACCTGCACGAGAATCGAAAAATCCCTGATGCGAATGGTAAGTTGAGAAAAAAAAAAACTTGCAACTCCCACAAACTTTAGGAGTAACAGAACACAGAGGGGAAAAAACCCAACATATCGATATGTATATAGGTGGTACCGAGCATGTCTCAATTCATGAGTTTACTCTTGTTGACTACAGTGGGAATTGCAAACAGTCAGGATCGGGCTCTTTGTTTCCACTAAGTACTTCTTCAGAAAAAAGCAGAGTGGAAAAAGTAGTCAAGAAGTAACAGCACTACTTTTAGCGTTACATCAGAGCAGTCAATGACTTAGAAACACATTCTGCAGTATTCTCTTTTCACTCTTTCTTCTCCCCAACCCCTAACCAGGCATGGGGTTAGACACTGATTTTGAATGGGAAGAGTTCTCAGGCAGTAGAAGCCTCCCGCCTCCCTTTCTCTCGTCACTGCTAAGGCTGACTGGGGAAAAAAGTTTCTACTCATTCTTCAGGAGTGGGAAAAGAAGGGCATCATTTATAAATTGGGATTAATTTTTTAGGTTCCCCATTATATTTAGGAGCTATTTAAAAAAACCCAACAAAGCAATAAAAATATTTTATTCAAATGGAAAGCATTTTGTTTGACTTTAAGAAAACTTATTTACTAAAACAAAATTTTAAAATGAAAAATTTCAAATCAAAATATGGACATTGCATTTTAAAATCTTTGTAAGAGCATTTCAGATTTTTTTTTCTCCCTAAGTAACAAGAGCAGGGAGTTAAAAGTTTCATCCAATGCTAAATATGAGCAATTGAGCGAATCCAGTAAACCTTATTTCTAAACACTCCAGCTGGCATTAAGTTCTCCACAACAGTGGTCCAGAAACCAACAAACCCAGCCGCCCCTTCTGCAGCGTGAAAGTACTCCAAGGAGTGACATTTTCAAGGAGAAAAAAACCTGTGAGTTTGTAAACCACACACACGCACGCACAAACACAAGAACCAGGCAAAAAGGTGCTCAGCAGAGGAGGACCTTTACCCACAAAACTTAACATCTACTAACATTTCCAAATCTGCCTGGGAATGCTTCACCTTGGTATTTCCAACCTTACTGAGCTAACTCATGGTGTTTTATCTTTCCTTTGTATTCCCTCCCCTTCTTTGTTTGATGCCAAATATTTATTTTCAGCAGTCTATCCAGAGTTGTCTCATGATTTTATTAGCAGTCTCTCTTATAATACTTTATCTACAGAGAATGCAATGCATTAGTACTTCTAGGTACAATGTTAGGTATTCCTCTGAATTATCTAGAAACACTAGCTGACTACAATGATTTTATTTATATAAGAGACAATATATTATTATTTTGGTAATGCTCGAGGAGAGAGATGTTTTTAAGTGTTAGTTAGACTGATCTTAATCCTTTATACTTCTTTCTCTCTAAACAAACAGATCTCACAGGAGAATACACACGGACATTTAACTTACCATTACTGAAGCTATCTTTTGAATTCCTCAGTATCATTAATATTTAAGCAGAAAGAACAGAACAAACAGTTATCCTAATGATACCACACCAGAACTAATGAAGTAATTTTTAAAAAGTCATCCAGAAGAAGTGAGAAGGTCGACCAGAAAACGCGAGTCAGGAATAGCTGTGCTCCGATGAGGAGGGGAAGGTTATGTTGCTGTGATATGAGTAGTGCACAGCTGTTACTCTAGTAATAATTCATCATATTAATATTTAAATGAGAGGAGGAGACAGGCATGAGATTGCGTGTGACTCAACAGTCCCTCCCTGTCCTTAAGCAGAAAAATAGGCCACCAATACAGAAAGAGCATTAGGAGCTACAGAGTGGGAAGGTTTGTTTTCATTACCTCATGAATAAAAGTGGGCAAACTGGTCCCCGAAGAAGTCTAGAAATTATCCTGGTTTTACTATTGCAAGTTAAATTCTGTTTCTACTGTCAGAAGCAGCCATTACCTAACGAACAAAATGATCCAGCAACCAGTGCTCTAGGTCTGTACGTGGTATTTTTTGGATTTCAGTGTATTTCCAGCAAGCTTCTGCGCTTCCTGCAAAGAGCCACCCGCAGGAGCCTCACGTGGCAGTTCCTCACAGGGAGTTGCTGAATCGCTGCTGTACTTTGCCATTTATCTACAGACACGTTGATAAAAACCATTTCTTTAATCAGGGCTTACTTACCTCCAGGCTTGTTCCATTATCTTGGCCCATCCGGGTCTCTGGGCAGGCTCAGGAGACCTGTGGCACCTGAGGAGGAGCAGGAGCGGCTGCCTGCAGGAGGAGGTGTTGCGAGGAGCAGAGCCTCAGCCCTGGGGAGGCTGATGGAGCTTCAGGAGGTAAAGCAGCAACACCCAGCAACAGCAGGCTCAGCACAAGGTGGAGGGCTGGAGGAAACAGCTGATGCAGGCATAACCCAGACAGATGTGGGTGGCATCCCTGGCAGGAGAGGCAGCCTGACCACGCTTGGTTGCGTATAGGGTTGCACAACTTTATCCAACAATTCAATATAAACACACCTCTCACATGCTAGTTTTTTGGGGGTTGGGTTTTTCTTTTTAATTCTGTACAACTCCTCCTTGTTAGCAGAAAGAGTGTTACTATGACAGCCCTAGCTGAGCATTGCCTTGTTGGCTATATAACTCTATAAAGGTAACAAACAACCATTTAACCAGAAATACAGACGCAGACTCCAGAAATGGCCATGAGGCTAAATAACACATAGTTTGTAACAGAACAAATCCACAGAGAAGCATTCAGCTTAGTGCTTGGCATGAAAATACGAGGTATACAAAATACAACCATTAAGAGATGCCAAACTCATGCAGTAACGTCAGTTCTCAGCACACCAGATTAAATTCTTCATCAGAAATGTTCTATTTTTTCCTATTCAAACATTACCCCCCCCCCTCCTTTCATTAGCCTAATCCTTCAAGATCAAGTTTGCAAACAGCCTGAGTTAATGTTGATATTACTTTTAGCTGACTGATATGGAGGTTTTATTTGCTGCATCCTGTACAACAGGATTTGTGTTATTAATACATTGCAGAAAACACCACTCGTCAGATCTTCTCCATATCCATTGTCAGTGTCCCAGTAGAGTGACCATTTAAAACTGGTGGTTTGTATGTAAAGCAAAATCAGACCCCTGGGCGCGTTGAAGGAATGGGGAGTATTGATCTAGACTGCTCACAGGAGTAGATGACAAGGGTCTGCAGGAAGATACCCTCTTCTCTGTATTAGTAATTACGCTAACGCAGGAGAGGTTGGGCTCTTCTTCCTTGGATTTTGGGAGTGCTGGAAGAACAGACCTGCCACACTGGCTTTAATCCCCGGTAGAGCCCTCCCTCCAGCTCCACCACCGCTGCTGCCTTGTGGGTAGGACAGGTACACGAGGCTGGAATTAGCCATCTACCCCGTTAGCACTCCCAGCTGGGACTTACACGCTCCCAGTCACATGCGGAGGCGGAAGCCGTCCTCCAGTTCCTTGAGCTTCTGTGTCAGCCTCTAGTGACAGCTCCAGGCCCAACAAGTATCATCTGATTACCGTGAGGTTGAAGACCATTTGCACTCCCAAAGCTGAGATACCCTCACTAGTATCTCAGCAATCGGAGAGCTCAGTCTTCAACCAGCTTGGATGCTGAGTTGTGTCACTGGCCACAGAAGAGTTGAGGAAAAATGCTGGAAGAAGCAGAAGAGTCCCTAAAGTAGCAAACCTCTCTTTCTATGTGAAGGGGTTGGGTCTGGTCCACTGGAATGCAAAATATTTGCTGCTCTCTATGCTAGTAGTACCAAACATGCTTTAAGATAAGTCAAACTCACTCCCTTCCTCCTTGTACATCCTCCTCCACGCTACATACACACATACTATTTCAGAACCAAAATCCTCCTTGTGCAAGCAGTTGTCCAGATTTCAAAGCATTCATGTACAATTGCTAAAATAATCTGCAGAGCAGCCTCCAGTTTTCCCATTCATCTTCAGTAGCCTGAAAAGGTTAGCAAGCCAAAGGGGTCTCGCTACTATTCCCTCCTTCCTTTTAGTCTGCATTTTAAAAAGCAACTGCATGAAGCATAGTAATACACATTAACAAGGAGAGAAGGCTAATGTATCATTTTAAATCAGAAGAAAAACTGCGGACAAAGGTTAAAAAGTCTTTGCAACCACTGAATTGTTAATTGAAGGTGAATGTGTGATAGAAGATAAGCATTTTCAGGTACAGATTGGGTCAGCTGACAGCTTTAATAGCTTCCATAAAATACCACATTGCAACAGCTTTTATACTGTCTTTATGGGCAACCATCAATTTCCAGCTGGGCTCGGTGGCAACCAGATCGATGTACAAAGTTTGAGGAGGCCCAGAAGCCCAGGCTCAGATTTGCTTTTCTTCCAGTGTCAGAAGTTGCTAGTTTAATCCAAATCCATGGTCTTGGTTCAGAAGAGGCTCCAGCCTCTGTTGACAAGTACCTTTTAGGTCAAGGCTTTTTCAGGCTTTGTCCAATGTCTGCCCAAACGCCACGCCATTCCAGCCTATGCTCTTAGTTAAAAAGAAAAAAAAAAAAAAAAAGGCAAATTCACCCAATTCTTTTTGTTTCTGAAATACAATATTAACAAGGAAATCCTGCCCAAGGAGGCTACCACTAATTTCTCGAGTGCCCTTGGGTGCACTTTTGTGCTGAAATTCCTCTCCTGTGGATTTGGGGGTAACTTCCATTCACCTTGGAGAAGACGTGCCAATTAAGAGAAGGATTGAGTACAAAATTCAAAGACTGGTCAGTGGCAGTTAGCTCCGTTGGTGAGTCTCATTTCAAGAGAAGTAACCTAACTCCTAACTCTCAGGAGGTAACACCGTTCATTCCTTGCTCTTATAACCCAGTATCAGGCCCCCACCACGGTCACAGAGCAAATCACGGACATAGAAGGTTCACTGCAAGGCTGGCTGCTGCACTTGCTCGAGGAACAGAGGGGTCAGTGTGAAGAGCCACGCTGGCACCAAAAACCCCAAACCCTCATCACATGCAAATTCTAATTTAATTAGCCGCACTAGGGTTTAAAGGTACGACCACCAGATGCAGACTGCTGGGCCCAGCCCCTGGCATGGTCAAACACAGCCTGCACCCATGCCCAACTTTTCCTTAATCAGATGGGTTCCATAGCTTGGTCTTTCTAGATGAAACCGGGCAGTTGTGCTTCCTGAAGGCCACACAAGTGGACAAATTTTCCCCTCTGGCTCTGCAAAGGCCACATGGCCCACTTGAGGAACTAACAAATGCTCTCAGAAGTGCTGTGTCTAACTTAGATTTCGAGTAACAGCAGCAAGGCTTACGTAGTTGGTTATCAGTCAAAAAAGAGGGGTAGGCTTTTTATAGTCTAAACTTTATGAAGTGATAAATATCTATGAATCATCTAACATGCAGTTTATCTACAGACCAATAGGATTAAAAATAGAGCAGGTAGTTTCGTCTTCTTTTTTTTTAATTGGAATGGAAACAAAAAGAAAGCTGGCAGATGAGGAAAAAGAAGGCTGCTGAGGATGCTGAGCACAAGGCTATGGCTGAGGACTGCAATGAGAGCTTCCTCAATTATTGTATCTCCCTGATGAGAGGCCAGATCTTAGGTACCCTCAAGTGGCCCTTTTCTGTAATGAGGATCTCAGTATTTGGCCTATTCATATTTTTCATTTCTCTGCACTTGGTCCAGGAAATCACAAGGCTTGACATTTTACCACTGGAATCGATGCAAAGACTTCTGCCTTTTAAGTGCTTGGCTCTGCGTCAGAGTTTTTTAATCTTTCCTTTCCTAAATGTAACTGATTGACAGGAGTGTGCATCCCTGGGTCAGTTTTCAACTCATGATCCAAATAGTTTCTCTTAACTTGGAAGAAATCCCAACAGTTTCCCAAAGAATTTTCCTTGGAACAGCCTGGAAACCCTCCTTGTCAATAAATAATTTCTACCAAGTGAAACACTGACAGAGCTACTCCGCTCAGCTAACTATACCGTGAAACATTAACCTCCTTCCCTGCCCCGTGGTGGCACAGACCGTATTTTGCTGCTTTGTGACCCATGAGTGACCTCGCTGTGGACTCCCATATTTTCAGCACACCTCCTTGAGGTTCGGGATTGAGTTACATGGCACCTACATTTAAAGAAGCAGATGGGGAAAAAGCAACTTTCATTTCTTCCTTGTCTCTACTGGGCACTATATACAGTGAGAGGGGGCAGATAATGCCAGGACCACCTGTTCCTCCTCCAAGGATGCTCGGCTTCCCCGACTCACACACCCCCCCCACAGCCTGTCTGCAGTGCTGCCTGATGTAAAGGGCTCTGCCGGCCATCACCTAGGGATCTTGCTGCTCCAGCACACTCAGAAGAGCTGTGGCTCCGAGGGCTGGGGAGGAAGAGGAGAAATATGCTGCCAAGGAGAGCAAGGGCAGATGCCCGCTGCAGAACCAGATGGCTATGGGACCACAGGGGCCACCCCACCGTGACACAACATGTGTCCCTGACAGAGCTCCCTGGATACAGCCATGCCCAGCAGTCGGTAGCACAGTTGGGCAGCACCAGCAAGTCCAGCACCACTGTCACCTCAGAGGTCTCTGAGGCCGAGTGACATGGGTGGCACATACTTGAATGCCGTTACACGTTCAGTTGTGCCTGCAGCGAGACAGGGCACAAATTTGTACCCATTGCTGCTGGTCAGGAACCGTGACACTGGAGACACCAGGGCTGTCGTTCCACGGAGCTCCAGCACCTTGTGATAAATTCCTGAGGGTTTCAGAGGGTGAGATGCTCTGGGAGACCCCTCCTCACTCCAACGACCCCACCAGAGAGGGTTTGCCCAGAAGGTCATGCATGATGCCAGAGCAGCACATGGGCAGGAGCCACCTCACCAGTATCCTAATTGACACCTACGCCTCTGGCTCTTCCCTATCCACTCCTTCCAACCTCACCCCTCCACTGAGTAGTTTCTCTACACCCACACTTCTCCACACCCACAATTCTCTCTCCTCCACCTGTCATAATATGCAGCCTGGCTGTGCTGACAAGCCCACGCCACACTATTCACTCTTGCTAGCAAGCCCACAAAAGGAAGCCTCGTTCAGGCCCCTACTCTCGGGGCACAAACCAAGCAGAGCACCAGATCTCCCTTCCTGCCTCTTCTCCAGAGGAGCTTCACACGTGGTGGCATTGCCCTGCACAGGTACCCATCTCAGGAGGGCTGCATGGCTTTGCCAAGCCTGCGCCAGCAGCCCAGAGCTATTTTGTAATTAGGATGCTTCACTTCAGCAAGAGAAGTTGTTAAAAGAGACAAGTATAGAAAAGTGTTTTGTGGAAAGAGCTGGGTAAGGCAAAATAAGCCAGTTTAATGTTCTCACAAAGAGCACTGATCCAGAAAAAAAAGGAAAAGATTTTTCTTTTCATTAAAAAAACAACCGAAATAAAACGCACTTTTCCTTCAGTGCAAGTAGACTGCGCAGCCTCCTGCAGAAAGGCTGTTACAGCCCTGCTAGCTGGCCCAGACTTGACAGTGCTGCACTAGGAGAAAGAAAAAAGCCAAAACAAACAAACAAAACCCCCACTCTTACTCAGAAGTCAGCCCTCTGCCTGCAACCTGCACACACTAGTCACAGCACAACCAGGACAGCCAAGGAGAGATTAGGTCAACTTACGGGAACAAGCTCTCACAGCTCAGAGTCCACAGCTCCCTGGAGGGCCCCACAGTTTCACCAGGGCTGGCCAAGTCTGGCATGGGCAGGTCCCTCTCTCCCCCTTGTGCCCTGGCTTCTCTTTGGAGCTTGTGCTCCCAGGGGCCCTGGGCAGCACCTGAGGGACACAGGGAACAAAGTACATGCCATGTCCTGGCCAAGCTCTGCCAGGCACAAGGTAACAAAGGGCCCTAAGCTGCCCCATGCTTCTGGACATGAGACAGGTTTTGGGCTGCCCATTTGCATGCTCATTAAGAGGTGTCCAGTACCAGTCTGCAAGGCTCAGCAGAAGAAATACAAAAGAAAAGTGATATAGCCCTCGGCTCTCTTGATGTCCAGTTAGCACTTCTACTTACGAGAGCTGCTGCTACTGCCAGGCCAAGTACCTCAGCCTGGAGCACCCACCACCGAGGCTGACAGTGCTGCAGATTTGGCACCTGGGCCTCAGCACTGCCACCCGCATG
>NW_008795035.1:1201131-1225481 GCF_000699145.1 Aptenodytes forsteri
CCGTATTTTGCTGCTTCGTGACCCATGAGTGACCTCGCTGTGGACTCCCATATTTTCAGCACACCTCCTTGAGGTTCGGGATTGAGTTACATGGCACCTACATTTAAAGAAGCAGATGGGGAAAAAGCAACTTTCATTTCTTCCTTGTCTCTACTGGGCACTATATACAGTGAGAGGGGGCAGATAATGCCAGGACCACCTGTTCCTCCTCCAAGGATGCTCGGCTTCCCCGACTCACACACCCCCCCCACAGCCTGTCTGCAGTGCTGCCTGATGTAAAGGGCTCTGCCGGCCATCACCTAGGGATCTTGCTGCTCCAGCACACTCAGAAGAGCTGTGGCTCCGAGGGCTGGGGAGGAAGAGGAGAAATATGCTGCCAAGGAGAGCAAGGGCAGATGCCCGCTGCAGAACCAGATGGCTATGGGACCACAGGGGCCACCCCACCGTGACACAACATGTGTCCCTGACAGAGCTCCCTGGATACAGCCATGCCCAGCAGTCGGTAGCACAGTTGGGCAGCACCAGCAAGTCCAGCACCACTGTCACCTCAGAGGTCTCTGAGGCCGAGTGACATGGGTGGCACATACTTGAATGCCGTTACACGTTCAGTTGTGCCTGCAGCGAGACAGGGCACAAATTTGTACCCATTGCTGCTGGTCAGGAACCGTGACACTGGAGACACCAGGGCTGTCGTTCCACGGAGCTCCAGCACCTTGTGATAAATTCCTGAGGGTTTCAGAGGGTGAGATGCTCTGGGAGACCCCTCCTCACTCCAACGACCCCACCAGAGAGGGTTTGCCCAGAAGGTCATGCATGATGCCAGAGCAGCACATGGGCAGGAGCCACCTCACCAGTATCCTAATTGACACCTACGCCTCTGGCTCTTCCCTATCCACTCCTTCCAACCTCACCCCTCCACTGAGTAGTTTCTCTACACCCACACTTCTCCACACCCACAATTCTCTCTCCTCCACCTGTCATAATATGCAGCCTGGCTGTGCTGACAAGCCCACGCCACACTATTCACTCTTGCTAGCAAGCCCACAAAAAGAAGCCTCGTTCAGGCCCCTACTCTCGGGGCACAAACCAAGCAGAGCACCAGATCTCCCTTCCTGCCTCTTCTCCAGAGGAGCTTCACACGTGGTGGCATTGCCCTGCACAGGTACCCATCTCAGGAGGGCTGCATGGCTTTGCCAAGCCTGCGCCAGCAGCCCAGAGCTATTTTGTAATTAGGATGCTTCACTTCAGCAAGAGAAGTTGTTAAAAGAGACAAGTATAGAAAAGTGTTTTGTGGAAAGAGCTGGGTAAGGCAAAATAAGCCAGTTTAATGTTCTCACAAAGAGCACTGATCCAGAAAAAAAAGGAAAAGATTTTTCTTTTCATTAAAAAAACAACCGAAATAAAACGCACTTTTCCTTCAGTGCAAGTAGACTGCGCAGCCTCCTGCAGAAAGGCTGTTACAGCCCTGCTAGCTGGCCCAGACTTGACAGTGCTGCACTAGGAGAAAGAAAAAAGCCAAAACAAACAAACAAAACCCCCACTCTTACTCAGAAGTCAGCCCTCTGCCTGCAACCTGCACACACTAGTCACAGCACAACCAGGACAGCCAAGGAGAGATTAGGTCAACTTACGGGAACAAGCTCTCACAGCTCAGAGTCCACAGCTCCCTGGAGGGCCCCACAGTTTCACCAGGGCTGGCCAAGTCCGGCATGGGCAGGTCCCTCTCTCCCCCTTGTGCCCTGGCTTCTCTTTGGAGCTTGTGCTCCCAGGGGCCCTGGGCAGCACCTGAGGGACACAGGGAACAAAGTACATGCCATGTCCTGGCCAAGCTCTGCCAGGCACAAGGTAACAAAGGGCCCTAAGCTGCCCCATGCTTCTGGACATGAGACAGGTTTTGGGCTGCCCATTTGCATGCTCATTAAGAGGTGTCCAGTACCAGTCTGCAAGGCTCAGCAGAAGAAATACAAAAGAAAAGTGATATAGCCCTCGGCTCTCTTGATGTCCAGTTAGCACTTCTACTTACGAGAGCTGCTGCTACTGCCAGGCCAAGTACCTCAGCCTGGAGCACCCACCACCGAGGCTGACAGTGCTGCAGATTTGGCACCTGGGCCTCAGCACTGCCACCTGCATGGAGTGCTCTGCCTGCTGGGTGCTGGCCACCCGGCGAGTCCTCAGCCTTTTGCCAGCCCAGCATGAAGGAGTTGTCAGTGGAGCTATCTATGGGATACTCTCTTGGCTGGCATCTCCCTTGTGGCTGAACTCTCGTTATTTTGCCTTCAGCACCAGCAGCTCTCATACTTTCAACAGAGATGCTAAAGCAGGCTGAGATACTGCTTGAGAAACCCAGCTCTCTGCTCTACCTGTGTTACCTGCTCAGCCTCCCTTACAGCCCTTCCTTGGCCCAGCTAAAGTCATTTCAGCAACTTGGACGGTAAAACATTTAGCCTTAAGGTCACAGCTGGGAGGAAGCTGTAACAGGGCAGCTGTTACACGACCATCCTTATACAGTCCTACAAGTTCTCTGAAGATAGGTTGTTGCACATAAGAGATGGTGTTAGTGCCTGCTGTACATGCCCAACCATGAGAGGTAAATCTGTAAGGAGCAATTCGCCCTGCTGCCTACTGACTTGACCCAAGAGGTTTAGATGTGTTTATTCAGAGGCTAAAAGCATAACATCCACGACAGAGACGCCACCCCAAACATGGAAATATTCCTGCCACATCCTCACTGTAGCTGGCTCAGTCTTGACCCTGTAAATGAACAGTGCCTAATGCTGGTGAAGGTAGCAAAACCTCTGTCAGGAGCTCAAACTCTAGAACAAACAGCTGTTACAGGGAGGGGGAACAGGGGAAAGAGGAAAGGGAAAGAAGAAAGGGAAAAAATTCAACAGAGGTTGTATTGTGCATGAGGATCAGGCAGCTTAAAGTGCCATAAAAATCCTTTATACACATGTTCTTGCAGTAAAACAAAACAGTAGCTATTCTTAGGGCTGGCCAAGTCCGGCATGGGCAGGTCCCTCTTCCCTATTCTCAGGGAAACCGTAGCTACCCTCAGTGATTATTACAATAGCCTGAATGATGCGGTATTTTTTCCTTTTTGAACCAGATGCTATCACTAGTGGTATGTACCTGTATACTTACAGAATACTTTAGATCAGCCTATCAAGTTCAAATGGAAAGTTTAATATGTTTATACACCCAGGCTGGATAGGGCTTTGTTCAATAACCATTTCTCATGGTGAGATAAGGGACAGAACTGAATGCAGCCATTAACTGTCAATCATTGGTTTATTCATGACTCTCCTTACCCCTGGGAAAGGATAAACAGTTCAGATATCCCTCAATTAAATCTCTCTAGGACCACCCAGTCACAGATTTGCTTTCGACATCCTACTCTTAAAACCTTTTGTCCCCATCTACTGAGCTCACTACAGGCAGAGTTGGTGCAATATTACACTTTTTTATTTCAATCTATGCTTTTGCCAGAAGGCTAGTCAACATCTTGAGTCCTACCCGACTTGCTCAGACAAAATCTCACTGATCGCAAAGATGAATGGGGCTCATTTCCTCATTTTGTCCCATGGGACAAGAAATATACTTAATAATGCTCCAGGTTACATATGGCTCGTATATACTGCCAGGGCCTTCCAGCGCTGCCTGTTAGAGAGCAGATTTCCTGTATCCCAGAAAGCTTCCCATTTGAACAGGCACACGCTTCCTTCCCACCGCACAGGTGGGACCGTAAGTATCTACGATCCTGCCTTATTAAGCCCATATCTTCTGAGCAGGTCACAAGGGCATATTGGAAGCAAAGAGGTAGTGTTTAAGCCACCAAACAGCTATTCTTTCATCAGAGCAGCAGCAAAACCAGCACTGCACAGATCCAAAGAGAAAACTCTGCCATAATAAGCTTAGATCAGAGTCCAAATTAGGTGGAAACATGCCAGTTAATGACTTCCAGCTCCAGCATGGAGAGCATGCTGGAGGAGGACAAATGGAGCAGTGTCTGTCCGCAGCTTGAGAAGTCACAGAGCTCCTTTGTTCTAGATGCTCCATTTGTGTATTTGGAGAGGGGGTGGCTTTAGGGATGGACACACACAATGACAATTAGAAACATGCCACACATTTGGATCTCAAATCAGACTGGCTCCCCACAACATTTTGTAGTATTAATAGTTGGCTCTTCATTTAACCCGTTACAGGACAGAGCTATTACATGAATTCAGATGTCGCACTGAGTCCTAAGACCAGTACTGCTTCTCCCTTGGGGCTGGGAAGGCAGGGAAGTGAGGGAGGGCTGGTAGCCCACCACCTGCACTTGGGTCCCTTCTTTCCTTACTCACAAATTTCAGCCCAGGCACTTCCAAAAGATACTGAACTTGTCATAGAATAAAGGGCACAGCCACAACCTCATCCTTCACAGGACACGGGGAAATCCTCCAGCATGCAGCCAAGGCATCCAACCAGGACTATAGGACAAGGGAAGGGAAATAAAACTACATCTGTGACCTGCCAGTGGGTTAGCGTTGAAATAAAGATTCAGCTCAAAGATACACAGCCCTCTCCAAATCTGGGCTTGATAGGAGCCCAGATACTACCCACGCAGCAGGACCAGTAACTAGCCGGGAACCAGCAACAGGCCCACAGCCAAAGAGAAGCAGGTCAAGAGTCTCTAAGGTTCAACCACTATATTCAACACGCACAACCAAAAGGGCCAAAAAGTCTGCAGGACTGTACAGATAAGCAGCAGGACTGCCATGCTACCACTCTGTATCGTCATCCCCACTAACGAGGGTTGACCGTTCCCGTGCTTCTCAGATGTCTGCCTTTACTGTTCACAGCTCCCACAATCATAGGGAAGTTTGGGGCTGAAATCCCAGGCTCCCACCCTTTTTGCCGTTAAAGCACCCAGCCATGCAATTCCCCTGGTCTTCAGCAGGCCGTCAGACTTGAACCCCCCCAGCAGGATCACCTCCGGTCTGTCCTGCCTCTCTCCTCCACCACCCCTCCAGAGGCTGAGCAGCAGGTCCTGTCACCTCCATCTCCTCAGCCGGGGCCACCCCGCGAGAGCTGACAGTCAATGCATTACCAGGCAGCCAGGCAGCGTGCGCTGTGGGGTCTCACTGCCACGCACAGAGGACAAGGTTAGGGTGCCCTCACTGGTGGAATGATCCAGCCAGATGCCAGCCAGAAGCCCCTCAGATAAAACCTCCTGGAGGTAAGGCTAGAGAGGGAGAACGGTGAGAAGCAGAAGGATGCACACTGCCTCCGCTCTTGCCAAGAGACACCTTTACACTCCAGCACCCTGGGAACTGAAAAGAGGGTGTTCTGGGGCTGAACAAATCTGAAACTTTAACTTTCAGAAGTTTGTGCGAACACTTCTGCCTGGTTCTTTTGCAGCATGTGAGCCTCGCTTTGAGTGCAGGTTTCCACCCAAAACTCAAAGCAAAACTGCTGAAACCACAGGCTTTTACAGAATCTCTGCCCAAACTAACTACCTTAGCGCAGGTTTGCTCAAAATTCAAATCTCTCTTGTAGGCTGGGCACGGGGTTTCAGGCTGGTGAGGAAAACAGCAGCTGGGGGCTCCAGGGGGAAGGACTAAGGCAGAGAGAGAACAGGCGGGTCAGGAGCCCAGCCCTGCTTGTCTGAGCAGCAGACCATACTCGGTGCAGCCCAGCAGCTCTGTGTATCTAATCGCTTGAACCATCAAACCTGTTCCTGAGCTGTCAGCATTTCTGAACGTAAATCCCTGTACGTGACAATGAGGTTCTTTGCCTTAATTACCACATCTGCTTGCTGCCCACTGGGAATAAGGACCATAAACCTTTCCAACACTTGCATGTGCGCTTGATGAGCTTTCTGCTCCCCCCGCTTTGTGGCCACTCTGTGGGTTGACGACCCTGCGGTCTGCCCGTGCTCCAGCCATGATCTTGTGCCTTCCCTCTCTGTTGTAATGCAAGCTGGGAGCCTACTTCACTTACTCTTTTTAGCAGCCTATTCTCCTTATCTGTTATAAGCTCAGCAATGCTAAAAACATAGGACACAATAGCACTTGGATGGGATGCCTGATGTCAGGAATAGCTCCCCTGGCTCCCTGAGCAGGACTGCAGCTTGACAAACCTTGCTTGACAAACACCATTGCAAGCCCTGGAGAATGTGGGAACAACTCTTCCCCCCCATGTGTTGGATCTGCTGCTCTCCTCCCTGGATAAAAGGCCGTTCTGCGCCTTTCGGCCTCCATTCAGGGCTGCCAGAACAGCCAGAAGCTGCTCTCAGCTTGGTTTTTTTCTATAAACCACAGACAGAAGAAAACCACAGAGGGAAGAAAAGCCTTAAATCAGCACTGGAGATTTGGCTACTACATTTCAGTTCTCTCTCTTATTTTTTAACCAGGCAGATCTATAGCAGAGATAAGCATATGCTTAAACAGGTTGCTGAATCAGAATCAAGAGAGTACTCAGATTCTCCACTCAAAAGTTGCTTTGATACCTCAGTTATGCTATTCACTTAAGCAGTATATGTAAGTGAAATATATCTTTATTTTCCCCATGCTTTTGATGCTGATATTTCTGTAGGAAAGACTGCATATCCCGTCTCTAACAGAATTCGTTTTTCGTCAGCAAGACTGATGCTGCTGGGTGGTACAAACAGGCGGTCACCTTGTCGGAAGTGACACTGACAGTCGGTGGGCTTTGGTCCCCAGGATTAGGCTGCTAAAGGCAGTTTGGCAACTACCTGCTATCCAAAATACTCTTAAACCTCTGGTCTGAAGACACAGTCTAGACTAAAAAAAGCCTTGACATAACAGCCCTGTCTCTAACACCAGATTTTCTCAATGCAGTAAAAATTACAAACTTTCCTAGTAAGGGTACTTTTGCTGGCAGAGCATCTCCCAGTTCAGTAAGTAAAATAACCTAAACAGGAAAAAAATCATGTTGATTTAATTATATACCTACAGTGGGATTTTAATGATACAGAAATGGCATAAAAGAAATCTTTTCTTTAACCAGCATTTCCTTATTTTCATAAGCTTCTAATGTAGGCCTGGCCTTAGGGACCTGTGGGACAAATTTAAGCCATAAGTCACTTTATGCTGGAAAAATCTGTAGCCATTATCCTTTGCAGATGCAGAAGCCAGTGCACCCTGCTACACAAAGCAAAAATCACTTGCTTTGGGTTTTTTTTAAAGAGGCGACTGTTCACTTGATTTTAATTTTTCCCCTTACAATAGAGAACAACCCTAAAGAGTTTTGCAGACAGCTTTTCAAAATAAACACGCAAGGTCACGCTGCTGTGGAGAGGAGGGAAAGAACAAGCTCTGCTTCTCGGAGGCAGGAAATGAGTGCCGGGGGAGCAGGAAGCCCAGCAGCGAGGACGGCAGGTCCCCGGGAGCACCCGAGCCAGGGCCGGCTGCTCCCAGCCCCGCGCTCGCTGAACCAGTGCAACGTCGTGCCCCGTCAGACCAACAGCTTCAAAGCCAGGCTTTGTGGTTCACTTCTGAAAAGCTTTTTAGTAAGAAAAAAGAAAAACAAAACCAAAGCAAGGCTTACATTTGAAGTCACTTACACATGGCTTTATGTTTTAAAAATCCTCACAGGAATGACAGTAGTGTAGGATGTGACCCACTTAGTTACACATACACTTCAGTGGATTGTAATCCAACATTGTGTTATATATCTCTTTTCTATATATGTATGAGCTGAAACCCTACATTAATTTCTATAGTTAATGACCAAGAGGTTAGTGAAGGACAGCAAAAGCAGCCTCCGTTCGGATAAATGCTCGTCTGAGTTTCAACACTGGTCAAATAGGAAGTTTGCAAAGTAGGCCTAGAGGAGTAATTAGAAGAGGTTGACCTCAGAGTTAAAACAACCTTCCTTGCATTTTCTCCTTGAAGGGCAGATGATTGCATGCAATCAAGTTGGAGCAATTAAAAAAAATTACTATTCCAGCAGCTGAAAAGTACCACCCTGATCAGTTTAAACTCCCTGCAGCAGGTGACTGGAGGTGTCCTGTCTGATTATGCACTGGGAACACAAACAACGCCAGTTAATGTGTCCTTGCCGAGGGAGTCAACACTTCCCTACCACCACAGCTGGTTCACCCGTGATGGTCTGGCCATCCTTTCTGCCTGCGGCATAGGCTCTTCTAGGGAGCCCTTGTAGTGTAAGATACGGGACTTCCAAAATGAGACAGGGAAGGAGTTGGCTTTCTGCTCTCCCCTTGGCTGTGCTCTGGCAGCAGTGAATTTGGCATCAGTGCCAAAGCAACGATCGACGTGCTGTGCTGCAAGGAGGTGGGATTTCTGGGTGCTGGACCAGCTAAAGAGCAAAATCGCCATTCCCACATGTTAAAGAGCTAAATCGCCATTCCCAGCTACAACACAACGCAGCAGTTTGGGTGTGTTTCAGGGAAAAGCATCACCTTGCACAGGGCAGAGCCCTTCCCACTGCAGAGCAGCAGCAGCCTGGGGATGCTTGGTGGGAAGTGGGGATGTCCTGCTCTTACACAGACTACCACAGCTGTATTAAAACCAGTGAGCAGTTCTCTCCAGCTAAGTTGCCCCCAAAGTAACCAAATATCATCCTGCCCTGCTCATGTTAGTTTTGCTTCAGCCTCCTGCTTTTCTCCCTTGTTCTGACAAGGAAAGGCCAGGGCGAAAAGAGGGAAAACATGTTTTCTGCCTTCTTTTGAACAACAGAGGATTCTGCAATGCACTGCTCTGCAAGGCAGCAAATACCAGGAACGGCCAGAACAGTGTTAAACCCCTTTGGTCTGCTGAAGCTGGCAAGAACTTTACCATTGACCCTATTAGTGCCGTATGGGTAGAGCCCAGGGACTGCTTATGCAATAATGGGTATTTTATGTCTGAACGAGGGGTTTAATTAGCGTTGATCATGCCAGCTGTAGCAAAGTTACCATATTTTGTTCTGTTTAATCAACTAAAAAAAAAATCACCCTTTCCCAAACTGTTAAATTCTACTAGAATAAACACCCATTTGGAGTCTATACTTAGTTTTAGAAACGGGGGGAAGAAGCCATTTCCCTTGACATTTCCTCTACATAACCTTAATACAACGTAATAAACAATTCAGTTATGCTGCCGTTGTTTCTAAATCTAGCATCGAGATGCTGCTTTTCTAAGAGGCATAAATTTTCAAGTCATATCATTGCTCTGCAGCTTTCCTACAACAATACCGAGTCCTTTCCTAGACAGAAAGGCTAATGAGTCCCTTCAGAGAATGGCACCAGTTTTGGCTCATTTCCACAGAAATAGAAAAGTCAGTGGCAAGGCCAAGTGGGTAAGAAAGGCTCCACATTACAAAAAGCTGAGTAAGCCTGTGAGACGCCGAGCTGCTCTGGGTAGGGGCTGAGGGCACGCGGCCCTGGGCAGAAAGGCTTTAGCATCCTGCAGGATCGAGCTGTTACTACTGAATTCCTCTCTTTTGCAATCTGTCAGGGAACAGCTGTGCCAGAGTGGAAAAAATCCCGGAAAGTTACTGAAACATTCTTACTATTAAAGACCTCATGTTTCCACTGCAAATGGATAAAACTCCCAGTGAGATTTCTGGTGTCTTTTAAGGTCAGCATTTGCGGCATTACAAAATATCAGGCGTTCTGTGACGCTGTACTCACGGATTTTGGGAACATTTTTAAGTAAGACTAGAAAAAAATTGCAACTTGCTTGTTGCAGTTTACACCACTGCTTGCCAGTAAGCATACGTAACACTAATTTACTGTCCTTTCTGCCACTTCTCAGTACTGATCTGACGTCCGTTTCCTTGGGTACTTCCCTTCTGACTTCGCCCCGGTTTATCTAGTGACTGGGGCTACTTTAAAACAATCTTTCATTGCCTGCATTTGAAATCCCTAATGAAAGGGACTGTGGTGACTCGGTAAGGGACTGCACAGCACTCTGCTACCTTTGGCTATAAGGATAAATACTCTATTCCTGTTGTTCAAACTGGCAATCCCAAAATCCCTTTGAAGAGAGGCATCACAGCAACCACTGTCATCTTCCTTCATCTACATCATGGTGGGGGGGAAAGATTGCAGATGGCAGAATTAGCCATACTGTCTCTCTCTGAACTGTGTTCCTTCATTTTTTCCATAATGACTAGTATATAATATCCCTCTTGGGAAACAAACCCTTTTACTAACAGAACTGAGGATCGCTTCAAACTGAGAGGGTTTTTCCCCTTTTTCATCACTCTAGAAATGCACTCTGGATCGACAGATTTTAATATCTCTCTTTGGCGAGGAGAGATCAGACACTAAATGGCATTCCATGCAAGTGAGGACTCATTACTGCGAAGCTGTTGTTTCTTGCCCAGCCAGTTAATTGAAGCCTATAAAATTTCCATTGTTCAAACCTGGAGTATCTCACAGGGTATGCCTGGACAAGGCAAATCCCAAACCCTCATCCACTGGACTGATAGATGGCTTCCCAAACATGCACAGGATGGAAAAGTAACCCAAGACTGTGCCATTTGAGCAGGTTCTGTCCAGGGGTCTCCAGCGGAGGTTTTAATCCCATCTGTGGAAGTAAAGACACTGAGAGGTGAAGTCACTTGCCTTGAGGCATGCAACAACTTAGTTGCAGAGCTGGAAATAAAACTGAGGAATATGAACATGCTGGACCATGCTATAATCAGCAGATGCTATTACTTCCAAGTTCTAATTAAAGAGCTGTCATTACACAAAAAGCATTTTTAGTTTGCAGTAAAACTGATAAAGCTCAATAGTCTGGAGTACTGGAGGGGAGGCATAAGTTTTTTTTAAATCTCCCAAAGATTATAATATACTCTTTTTTCAGTCTGCCTCAGCCTCTGTAGCTAGCTGATCCCAGCTATGAGGTCCCTCTCTGCTCTAACAAACCTGCGATCCTGCCAGTCCTAATTAAGTAATGCTAAAAATATATAGTCTACACTACAATTTCCTACCTGAGACTGTGCGAAAGGAACTGCACTGTAGCACTCTCATGAAATAGATAGAACAACCAGTGGGAAAAATAACAAGTCTGGGAGAGAACAGAAGCAGTTGATGTGCTGCAGCCATCATGCACGCAGCTGGCAATGTTTAATGCATGAAAATAGGTGGTAATCCAAATATAAATTAACCAATTTGATGTCTTGGGCATGCAAGTGCCCACACAGACACACATGAATACCCACATTTCACTGCAAAGGGAGCTCCCGCTTCCAGCTAACGCCGTGCTTAGCACCACTCCAGCAGACGCTTGGCATTGGATCCAGCCCCAGTGTTAAGGGTTTGATTGCCTTAGCGATGGAGCAGCTGCTGGATTTACATCCCCAGCTCTGTAAGCCAGGCAGGGGCTCAGCGACACTGCTCCTGCTTCTGCTGGGGGCTGCCTCGTGGGGGCTGTGGGGCCGGTGGCTCCACGGGGCCAGTGGCAGGGCTCTGCTGCGGCCGGGCGCCAACACATGCGCAGGCAGTGTGTTCGGGTTGTGGGGGGGGAAGGTGTGCCCAGGGTTGCTCAACGCCAATGCCTCCGGCTGAGTGAGGAGCAACAGAAACTGTCTCTCTAGAGTCCTGTCCAGCCCTGCTCCTTCAGACAGAGAGCAGCTTAACACAGGCCATTGTGAAGATGGAAAGACAGGGCAAGTACACTTTTCCATGTTTCCCACAAAAATGAAATATCTCAAAGATTTTCCTACCATCCAATGTTTACTTGGGTTTCTTACCTGGTGGGCGCACACTGCTGTGAATACGGGGGGGTGCAATCACTGCTGGGAGCACAAAGAAGCTTCACTTGCAGCCAAAGACCAGATGAGCTTGTGTGAACTGCATCAAGCCACAAGTGACTGAGAGCTGGTGTGTCCCATAGCTTCCAGTATCAGTTTTGCTAAGAAAAAAAAAAAAAGTATCAAAATGAGGCCTTCAGCTGAGCTTGTTTTCAGGTCTTTTTCCCCCCGTGTACCCCGGGATCCCAGGTATTGCCTTCCCGTCACCAAAGTCTGTCATGGCACCTGAGCACGGCGCTGGGCTCAGACCCAAACCACGACCGAAGGTGAGGACTGCTTTCTGCAAGGCTGTTTGCATGCTGTTACTGTGGGCCCAGAGGAGAGCCTAAGGAGTCAGATCCTTTATTTCTATCGCTCCCACCCTATGAATGTTCATGGTTGCTTTTGTTTCCCCCATGCAACCGCGTCTGGAGGGCAAATGCACAGACCCTTCAATTCTTGAAGCAGCAGTGGCTTTCAGGGGGGGAAAGACTACGGTACCTCAGGTGGGGGAAAGTGCCTGATGAAACTTCAAGACGGAACATTTTTATACCTCAAAAAGCTCGCTAAGCCAGATGATAAGCAGAGCTGGCATGCAAGTGAACAGCGCTGGGTAAAATACAAACCTGACAGCACAGAGCTAGGCACCAGGAGCTGGCTGGGGACAAGGCTGGGTGTTCCGAGAAGGGGAGAGGGCTCGGGGAAAGCTCACTAGGCAACTGCGAGTGCCTAAATGTATGGGGCAATGCCTATGGCCACGTGCAGGGAGAGAGGGAGCGCCCGGCATGGCTGGAGACCCTACCCAGGGCCATGTCTCTGCACACCCAGACAGAGGAGGCTGCGCCAGGTCAAGGGCAGAGCTGGCAAAGCAGCCCTGTCCCTGCGCTCCCTCGCAGCAGCAGGTCTGAAGCTGCTGGAGGGGCTCTCCTGCACCTCACCACCCCTCTGGGACAGCAGGCAAGGGGGCAACGGGAGCAACTCCTGCTCCCTGGGGAGTGCAGTGGAGGACGGGCAGCCCAGCTTAGCACCGGAGTGCTGCGTAGGCAGCCTTGGTGAGCCTGGACAGGCAGGGCCTCAGGAGGCTGCTGGTCCCAGGGAGCTCAGGCCTGGCACCCTCCTCGCTGGACAAGGAAGAAATGCTCTGTGCAGGAACCCGCTGCTTCCCCAAGAGAGTTTTCCACCGGCGACAGCCAGGCCCATCATAACTTGCAACTGCTAAATCAATTCCCTTGGCAAGGAGAGATGCCAACCTAGAGCCATTTTCCCCACATCCTCAGCCTGAAAGTGCGGGGCCCTCACGCCGTGCTGCCCCGTGGGGTTGCGACAAGCCTGGAGCAGCTCCCAGGAGCTCCCCTCCCTTCCCTGCCCTGCCCGGCTGGGGGATATCCCTGCCTGCCCGCCGGGAGCGGGAACGGAGCGTGCTTTCTGTCCTGCGCAGGGAGGTTGGAGACAAGAGACCAGACCTTGCCGTTCCAGCTGCTGAACAGGCTGTACTGCAGAAGAGCCAGCGACCATTTTGCTTATAATTAACCCTTTCTTGCCTTCTGATTCATGGCCAACGTCTCATCTGCATCAGGAACCTGCCACCGACGGCCAGCACGGCACCCGGGCCAGTTCCCAGGAGGAGGCACAAAAAGCCCCAGGTATCACCGGCTGAGCTCCTCAGGATCTCTGCCCAGCCTCCGGCAGTAGCTGGATAGGGGTGAACGGACCAGGCCCTCGCAGCGTGGAGAGGAGAGCTGGGAACCCTCCTGCCACCTTTTCAAACTGAGTCATCTCCACAGGGGCGTTGCTTATTTTAATGGTATAAAAATGAAAAATAGAAAATGCGAACCAGCAGTTTCACATTCTGTGGTAACAGAATTCTCCCTCTGCAGACGTCTGTCAGAAAATGTCTGCCGTTGCAGTCTGGAGCCTGGCAATGTCTCAGCTGCAGAGAAGCCAGCCTCTATCCTCTACCTCTATTTTTTCCTTATTTGATCAAGTTTGACAAAGGCTGTGCCAGAAGCAGGGTTTAATGGTGACTCAAGCACACGTCAGCTCTACAGAGGTGCAGCACAGGCGTGTAGGCACTGAGGCAGCATTCAGGTCAAAACCAGCAAGCCCCGTATCACTGCAAGCATGGTTACTCACAGCTGAATTTCTTCTACCTCCACCTTACTTGGGATTTTGTTACGGGCATTTCTGGAGCACAAGAAAAGACATCTTAGAAGGATTTCTCCAAAAGCAAAAACTCATACCAGGCTAGACGTTCAGCCAGTGTCTCAGCAGAGCTCTACCAACGTTTACCACAAAAAGAGAGAGAGAAAGAGGAAATGCCTTGAAACAACATAACCAGAATTATCTGTGAGGTGCTCTGTGATCAAGGTGGTGTCCTAAGAACAAGGGGCCAGGTGCAACAAAGTCTCTAGGAGATAAAGGGGGAAAAAAAAAACCACAACCAAAAAAACCCCCAGGTGCAGTTGAGGTCTTCGGCAAAAAATAGCAGATGAGATAAAGGCTTGTGTAATTGCTCTTTAGACAGCAAATCAGGGCACGTTTCAGGAACTGCGAAAGAAAAGCCAATTCTGCTGCAGTGCCTGGGAGGCGAGGCACGGGGTCTTTGCCCTCTGGGGCAGTTGGCACCCATGACGTTGCTCTGTTCGCAGAAGCAGGAGGCGGCCAGTTGGCGGGTCAGAGTATTCTCTGGAAAGCAGCAAGGTACTTGCTGCGGTGCCTTGCAGTGCACATGCCATTAGTGCGTCATTACGAGCATCAGAGTTTAGAGTGATATATGTTTCTATTCCCAATTAGATCTAGCATAGTGGCTATTCAACCTCTACTTGGTCAGAAATCATGTTTGAACTGCTAGTTCCAGGGCTTTTTCTGATTCAAAACTGACCATAAACATGTATATGGTGGGGTTTCAACCGCTGGATTTCTCATAGACTCTGTTGTGGACCTCTCAGCTGTGTCACTGCCTGCTGCAGCTGCCAGGAAGGCGGCACAAACCCTTTTGTACTTTCATTACACGCAAGAGTAGCACTCTACACACGTACCTGCAAACAAGTCAAGGCTGCCTGAAGGGAAGTTCATGCTTGGCAAAGAGAGTTACAAATTTGATTCTAGCAGCACTAAGCAAACTGTTTGCCTAATCAGATGAGGGGGTCACACAAGTTACCAAAGGATCCAAAAAGAGAAGTTCCTGGCCTATACCCTAACCGGAATTCTTCAGGGTATGTTGTTGAGATGTGTTTCAATCCTGACAGGGTGAAAACCAGGTGCTGTATTCAGGTTGGCAAAGCCGTGTGCCATGCACGAGGGGTACAGACAGACCCAGTCCTCCCGCTTCTGCCTTCCCAAGCACAGCTTGTTCAGGGCAGGGCAGGACTGCAGGACCTCTAACACCTTGCACACCTTCTGCACGACCAAAAGCAGAACAGCTACACAGTCTGCACTCCAAAAAAGGCACTCATAAAAGAAAGGACTTTTTCCTCTGCCCACTCGGAAATGAAGAGATCAAGTGAGAAATCCTGACTCAAGTAAAAAGAGTAGGACTTTGCCACTGATTTCAACAGGCCCAGCTTTTCACCTCAAGAGTCTGCTCTGCTGTTGAGTAAGGAGATAAGCTGCCAGCAGCAACAGTCTGGCCTCTGAAGTCTGGAGGGGTTTGTTGGCTGATTGCAGAAGCAGCAAATGCACAGCTCACCCACAGTGCAGATGTAACCTGCATGCCTCCCGCTTTCAGAAAAGCTGAGGGCTCTGTGTTGTTTATTGTGCAATAGGAAGGCACTAATAATCATGCCTGAAGATGTTTAAGAATGGAGATAAAATTCTCTGTTATCATGGATTATCAGTTTGTCAAAGGGGATGCTGGCAGACAGAAGCTTTACTGGGATGAGGTTTGCATTTCAATGAGCAATCTGCACAGAGAGCTTTCAGCTCCCCCGCGCATTAGATCCAGGCAGAAGCAGATCTGTGCTGAAGCATCCTTCCAAGATGCCCTGCAGTGCTCAGAGAGGTCTGACTCCAGCCAGGTCACGGTCAAGGCTAGAAATGATAGACAGCCTTAACTGTAGAAGATGCTGCGCTGCAGGTTGAGTAATCGGGGTTTTAGAAAAGCACGCTGAAAATAACCATATTTCCTGCTATTTATAAAATGCCGCAAAAGTACAAACTGGAGGCACTGGCATAATGCTTAAACCTCAGCGCTCCCTCAGACCCAAGGTGCTTAGATCCTTTCATGAAGAGAATGGTAGAAGCACTCAATCCAGCCACCTTGAAAGGACTTTAGGGGCTTTGCTGGGAGCTGGAGCCAACCCCAAGCACCCAGGCAAAGACAAAGAGAGCAAACGCGTAGGCGAGCAGCGTCTCACCTCGTGGGCGCTGCGCTGGGCCCCACACAGACAAACCTTGCTGCAAGCATGCTGCTGATTGTCTAAACCAGTGGCAATTCCAAGGGAACCCAGAGTGGCAGTTCTGTCCCTCCTGACCTCTCTCCAGCACCGTCCTTCTCCCATCACACTTCTCTACCCCGCAGCCAGCCTACAAGGCAGGTAAAGCACCTTCCTTGGCTTGCCACTCTGAATTAGGTGCTTTTCAAGAGGCAGTAGTACGAGTATGAAAGTTTGCACAGATCTGAACTTAAAAACAATGCTCAGCATGAAAAAGAGATTATCACTCCTTCACATTTTCAGGACTCTTTCTGCAAGCACAGGGGCTAGAAACATCCCTCCTTCCTCATCTCCCTTTAGAAAAATACTTAGGTTTCCCTGAACTATTGTGCATCAAGCAGCTGTCTCTTTGCCAAGCTACCAAGTATCCTGAGACTCACGATGGAGTCTCAAGAGCTGATAAAGCTGCCTGTGCATGTGGTTGAGGAGGCTCTGGGAGATGAAAGGCAAGCCACATCGCTGCTTTGGGCCTTATTTCTACCATCCACAAGACTCGCACAAGAGACAATGTTGGCTGCATAAATTCTCATGGCCCCGAGGACCTCAGTGCAGGAGCCTGCTGACAGCAAAATCAAATTCTTCTTGTATACAGCACTAACCCTCTGCCACGCCTTAAAACAGACCTGAAAATGCCAGCAGACACACTGATATAGTCACAAGACAAAACACCGGCTGCTCTCGATTTGCTCTCCAGGATGCAGCCACCAGGCTTGTGCGGCTGTACATGCAGGGAGCATCTGCTGTGTGTGCAGGGAGTGCCATCGGCTCGGGCACATGCACACACAAACACACACACACACTCTTCGTATGCACACATGCTCACCAGCTCCAGCCTTACACCGTAAACACAAGCTGCTGCTCAAGTGCAATGCTTGGCTGAGCTCCCTTCCACCTCTATGGCACTCGAGTAGTTCAGAAACAAGCAGATTGCTGGGATAAAAGCAACCAGCCATTATTTCTTCTGCTGCAGACCTGCTCCCACAGGTTTCATACCTGATGTTCCCATAGGGCCCTCACGTGTGATAAAGACATGCATGTAAGGAGGGAAGCATCGTTATCCCCATTTCTTAGGTAAAGGAACTCAACGCTTTGCACATACTGTGAAGATTGCATTCTCTGCAGCAGAAAGGCAGGAGTCCAGCCCCAGGCTCCTCCTGCCTCACGCCAACTCTTCTCGCTGCAGATTCGGCCCATTTCTTCTTGTGCGATCCACCACGGACCTGGGGAGCAGGTCCTTTTGTATGGCCCTGACTTCACACTTGAAGCCTGTTCTCTCCCTCTTTAATTCTTTGTCATTTAGGCTGGATAACCCTTATTTCAGTTGTTGCATACAGAACATGGGGTGGGGAAGTAGTGCTGTTACTGCTTCTGCTGGGGTTTGCCACTATTATTTTTGCTGTTCTTCTCTAGTGTGATCCACTACTTTCTTCAAGTAGAGCGTGCAAAACCCAGACCCAGAATTTCAGCTGTAGCTGCACCTCTGCTGAACATGGCCGGAGAATCACTTGGCTGCGTCTTACCGGCTACACTGCTGTTTATCTGAGCCAGCGTGACATAGTCCCCAGCTATGTAGTGCGAATGTACAGTTTCACTGCATCTAGGCAAGGCAAAGGCAGTCAGGAACTTGGAGAGGCAAGTGCATGGGGCGCTACCTGATTGTATCCCCGTTTCTCTCCATGTCCATTTCTACATGGCAGGGGAAGAGGAGGTTTGAAAAGCATTTCCCTTTGCAAGCCACCAGGTCCTGAAAGCCCCCCAGCAAGCACAGCCCCAGCACAGTTGCCTGCACCAAACAAAGGGCACGATGGCTGCAGCTGCAAACAATGTTTGGAGGCAGCAGAGCCCGCATGCATTTGACAGACAAAACCTTAATAGACTAAGCACGCAGTGTGGGTTGACACAGCTGCCACCCTCTCGCTGTCTCTCTGCTCTCCACAAAAATGCACAGTTTGTGCTTTGCTGCCCAGGGCGGAGGAGATGCACTGCTGGCCAGGCTACACGCCTTCCCTCGCCTCGGCTGAGCTGCCCCAGAGCAAAGGGTCGAGGTTTAACCTGCCCCTCTCCACCTCCCCTCGCTGCCCAGGGGCAGGGCTTGCCCTCCGCAGTTAATACCGATCATCAGCGCTGGTTCGACACCACTGGTACACAGCCAGCCTTCACAGATGGCCGCGGAGCGGAGTTTTCAATACAAGAAACAGTTGAAACAACAAAAACCCTGCCGAGGCTGATTCAGCTCGTGAGCCTGCATCCCATTAAGCAAGTCATTTTTTCCAGTAGTTCGGCGCAGGAACCGCATGGTTGGGTACGGCTTCCCGGGCAGCGGCTGGCCACGCTGAATCACCTCTCCCAGCCAGGCTGCCGGCAGCCAACTTACTCCAAACTGGACCAGAGTTGCTCCTTCTACACTAGGAAACAAGTCCGTGCGAAAACAAAGCCTTGTGACAAGGACTTCCAGCCAATTTTATACTGAAGCCACACTGGCAGTCCAGCGTGTTTCATCCACTAGCAGCCCTCTCATGCAGAGAGAGGGCTAGCATGCAGAGCAACCCCCTAGCATGCAGAGCACGCTACTGCGTTTTGAGAGAGTGATTCTGGCCGATGGAGACCTGCCCGATGCAAAAAGGAGGGAGTTTCTTAACATCCCCAGCTGGCACCTCCCAAAATCTTGCAGGCACCTCTGGAAAACAACAGAGGTGGCTGTGACGCTTTGCGGGGTACAAGGGGCGGCACAGCTCCCGAGGAGTTGAAAGGAGTCAGACACCGGCTGCAGCTCTTGCACACAAACCATTACAATCCAGAGCCAGGGCAGACAGGTTAAAACCACCTTTCCCTCCTTTGCATCATGTCTCAGGCTTACTCACAGTCTCGCAGACAACTTCACACAAATCTTGTCCCTTTGAGGCATCCTAACTCAGAGTACCAAAAAATTCTCAAAACCTACAGCTGGTGGAACAGCTCTACAACTGTGTTTTTGCTGTTCATGAAGGGATGCAGTCTCCAGACAGGATGTGGTTTGTGCCATTCTGTGTGTCATCCATAGAAGATGCTAGACTGAAACAGTCTTCAGCTGGGAGATTTCAAGCAGGACTTTAAAAAAAATTTTTTTTTAAGGTGAGTAGATATCCCCAGGGACTCACAAAGATCCCATAGTAAATTAGGAATGAAATTCCCATCCAAAAGGATAGGTGATAGAAACTGAATGTAACTGCATCTTTAAGTGATTGGCTGCCTTTGAAAACATGTCCTTTAGTCACTTAGCTCAAGCCACAGTTGCTTTTAATTTAGCTTGGGAGGCTCTAACTCAAGGAACAGCTCAAAATTAGTACTGACACATACACCGCTCTCTGAAGTAAGACACACTGAATTGTGAGTTTTAGTAACAATAGGATAAATATTAACTGGCTAACCATTTTGCAATTGTTAAGCAAAGTCTAGAGATATGGGAGTTTGCTTAACAAAACAGTTCAGAGGAGTTTGCCGTAGCCCTGGACACACTTTCAAGTAAAAGTCATAACCAGGTTGCGCTGGAAACACATGAAGAAGACGATGCTAGAATTACCAAACTGTTTGAGGATTTGACCTCTGGAGCAGACTGATGAATGGTTTTGGATTGAAAATGAAGGCTCTTATCCACTGTGCAAACACCTACTTGTTGGAAACATGAGGAGTCATGTAACTGATTGTGCCAAATCCGATAGAGATCACGGAGCTGATCCAGAGACACAGACACATGCAGGATCCTTTCTGTGCTCTGACGCAGTTTCAAATGTCGACCATGAAGCTTTGGATGACCCTTGGGTGCTTCACCAACTACTAACATTTAGAGAAGCCCAAAACGTCCCGCTCACTTTCATGGGGCTCAGCCTCTATACCTAGAGATTTCTGCTGCTTTTTTTCTGTTTTCTTTTACATTTGGCAGTTATCAAAAGAAGATACTTATTTAACAGTATGAAGCAATGAGCACCCACGTTATGGATGTTACAGGCATTTCTGTTGCAGGCAACTTCTGTACAGGCAGAGTTTTCCCGAAAGCACCATCAACAGCCCGGTGCTGCACTCACGTACCCACGTTCACTTGTCGTTGCCTTCCCTGGCAACTGTGCAGTATCCATGCCACGGCAAAAATCGGCCTTAGCCCCTCATTAAACACTGTGTTCGGCTGCATTTTGTTTTTGCCAGATTACGATGTTTTGAATTTGGATGAATGAGTATCACATTACAGGATAGGATCTGATCTCGATAATCTGAAGCCAAAGCAGCACTAATCTTGCACCGAATCCATGTCAACACACTTACTCATGTCTCCTGGGTTAGGGAATGCAGCACTTTCCCTTCAGCCTGAGGTTGGACCAAAAATACCAAAGAGACGCTGGCAGAAACTGTAATTATAAATGAAGACATCATGAAACCAGCCCTGCATAAAACCAAGATCGTGCTCCAGCCTTGAGCTGGCTGCTGCGTTAGAATTACTGAGTAAAACATGTACAAAATTTATCGGTATCACTGGGAGACATTACCTTTGTTTCATACCCCTACCACAAACCATTATAATGAAGGTAAAAGTGTTACAGTAAAATAAAACTTGGCAAGCCATACACACCCAGGATTTTTTACTTAAAGAAATTTAAAACTTGGTTTTACCAATTTCCTGGTACAGGATAAGATGTTTTTAGCCCACGTAAAAATGCACATTTTTCATTAGGTATGAACTACATGATATTAAAACACTGACACAAAAACTGAATCACCCCAGATATTTTTCTTCCTTTGGGCTAAGTATGTATTTTGGAGACAGTCCATTGGCTATCCGGTAAACAGTATACTTCACAAAATGACCCGTTTCCTCCCCGTGCGGCCAGACCATTTAAAGGAGATGTTCATTCGCTTCCTGTAAGTAACACTTGTGGAAGAATTTTCCACTGCGAAGCAGGTCAAGAGCCAGCAAAAAGCCCTGGAGCTCTGTGCAAAACCCGCGTGGCGGAGGAAGTCGGGGAAAGCCCGCACCGAAGCAGTGGAGATGGGAAAGCTGGAACGGCAGCGCCTGCCCAGCACCGGCCAGATGTGTTTTGCCTGATGGAAGGCAGTAGGAAAAGTGTAACAAAAAGGTGTTAAGAGAATTACATTTTTTCCTAAAGCCCAAAGGCACCAGACTACATAATTGCAGAGTACCTCCTATAGCAGCAGACTTTGAGACCTGAATCCCAGAAATATGCAGTGTCCGGTGCCCAGTGCCGTTACGCCAGGCAAACTCTCGCGCCTGCTGCTCTCTCCTCCCAGCAGTCCTCCCAAGTCCTGTTCACTCTGGGGGGCCATTTGCACCCATTAGTTTCTGCAGGGTTATGTTCACACTAAAGAAAAAAAAAACCTCAAATCCTTCCAGCTTTCAGGTGTTACAATACTAACGAGCGAGGGCTTCCAGCACAAGAGCAAAGGCTATGGTCTTAACAGCACTCTTTAAGAAGAAGAGAACCACCACAGTGGGTCAGACTGGATCAGACCAACAGTCAATCTAGCCTAACCCTGTTTCTGACACTGGTCAATACAGGACACCAAGGAAAGAGCAGGAGAAGAGGATGAAATCAGGAGGAATTCAGTGGCAGCTTTCCTCATTCCCTTGGAGATGATGCAGAAGGCCAGGACTGGACCACAGATGAAGGTACACAAAAGAAGAGCGTCATCTGTGGAGCTAGTCATATCCTCCATTCTCACCTTGCCTGTATCAAACGCTGCTCTTGTCACAGACAGCAAGGCACCTGCAGCTCACTTTCCTTGTCTCTTTGAGGCATAACTTGCCTCAAAGCACCAGTGTATTTGGGAGGTACCCAACCTACTGAGAATGCACTTGTACAGATTGCAAAAGTGCAAAATGCCTGACGTACCAAATGCATCAGATTTAATACCTATAGCCTGTCTCTGCCAGAAAGGTACAAGAGGTCCAAAGCAGCCAGAAAACACTGAAACCCAGGTGAGCACTTGCATATCCTGGCTTTCCAGACATCTGGGAATCCCCAAAAATGTGCAAAGTGTCCAGCTTCCCTTCAGATAAAACTTGTACGTGGAAGAAAGGACACGTCTAGAGGGAAGCCTCCTGCTTAGAGCGGGGGTAGAATCTCATTATTAGACCTGACTGAAAAACGTCCAGCAGACGTTGAACAGTATGACTTCATAGCTCTCTGCCCATTTGTGGGAATGTTTTGACAAAATGAGTGAAATGAGCCAAGACTTTAAGCCAATCTGAGGTACTGGGAAGAGTGACAAGTGGGTGCTATTGTGAGAAAGCTTAGCAGCACTGCAAAATCCAACAGTACTCCTAAATTGCAGATGGAATTGGACAATTACAGCTTTGTACTTTCAACCAAGGACACCACACCTTGTCTTAAGACTCTTCAGAATGCTTTCTTCTGTCCCCAAGAACGTTCTTTGTCTGCCATGGCAGCTGGTTTTCCTCCATGAGCTGATCTCATGCAAGCTGTAGCCTCACTGGGGGTTGTGATGTGGTCAAACATAATGAAGAACAGCCACAGCAATCTCTCATTGTGATCTTACTGGCATTTGGGCAAAGATCTCCATGCCAGTTCAGCTAGTGGCTGATGGGGATGCTAAAAAGTAACACAGCTTCTAGAGTCACTGATGTGAGAAGGAGCCGGTAGGTACTTTTACAACATTTTGAGGAGATGAATGCTGCCTATTAAAGTCAAACTTTTCTGAAGAAACATAATGTAAATAAAGATAAACAGTCATATAATAAAAGACAAGAAAGCAGCGGTCTTAAAAGCTACTTGTATTCAGCTGTAGTCACTGTTTAACATCAAAGCTCTTTTGCAGCTTTGTTATCTCAAACCCAGAGAGGTAAACAATATGTTGTGCTATAGCTATAGGACAAACATGGGATATTATATTTTCATTTAAAGATATAATCTTGAATGCTTATGAGGTGTTACTTACTTACAAGGAGAAAAGCATGCACAGTAAAGAAAGCCATATGTTACAAATAATAAATAAAGGAAATATAGCAGAAGTGTTAGCAAAGACTCGCATCACTATGAGAAAAAGGACTTAAATCTTGAAGTCATTTCTGAAAGACTCTTAGAAGCATGCATACAGACAAATGCATCTGATCACTCAGGAATCCTATTCTTGGACTGCCTTTTCCAAGCATAATTTTTTCTATGTAAAGTGTCTTCTGAGTAGCATCCTTCTAGATTTCTTTAAAAAAAATCTTCAAGTAACCATTCAAAGCCTCTGAAAGATGTATGCTTTTGGAGATAATCCAGCTTTTTTGATCATCACAGGAGCAGTTATAGTCAAAAGAAAAAAAAAACAGAGCCTATCAATGTCTGATTTAGGTAAGAATTAATCAACCTCACATTCACTGTACAGGTGAGTTTTATCACTTCTTTTATTTAGACCATTGTTGCCTAGCTTATTCACTCATATTGCCTTCTGGAAGACGACTAATCTGGAATATTTTTACAAAAATGCAGTGTTTACACAGGGCTTCTTGATACAGTCTTTGAACCCACAGAATCCAGCTGGATCTCTGCTGTCTGCAACATTTGCCATACGTAGTTTTAGAGACTAACATCAATAAAAGTAACCTGCAGTTCTCAGCATCTTGCATGGCCCTAGCTGAGTTGAAGGGCTTTGTCAGCTGGCATAGCTTCAAAGCACTGTTAGAACAACTTTATACCAAAACAAGCTAATTACCACAGTCTGCATCCAAGATGGGCTGTCATATATTATGATATTGTCAAGGAAAAAACGGTGGCATAACTAAAGATCTAGTGATAGATCTAATCACTGTTGTATACACCCAGTGTGTTGGTTTTGGCTGGGGTAGAGTTAATTTTCTTCCCAGCAGCTGGTACGGGGCTGTGTTTTGGATTTGTGCTGAAGACAGTGTTGATAACCCAGGGATGTTTCCGTTATTGCTGAGCAGTGCTGACACAGAGTCAAGGCCTTTTCTGCCTCTCGCCCCACCCCACCAGCGAGCAGGCTGGGGGGGCACGAGAAGCTGGGAGGGGACACGGCCGGGACAGCTGACCCCAACTGACCCAAGGGATATCCCACACCATATGATGTCATGCTCAGCATAGGAAGCTGGGGGAAGAAGAAGGAGGAAGGGGGGACGTTTGGAGTGATGGCGTTTGTCTTCCCAAGTCACCATTACGC
>NW_008795035.1:1225574-1239182 GCF_000699145.1 Aptenodytes forsteri
CTCCCGATTCGCTCCCCCATCCCACCGGGGGGGAGTGAGCGAGCGGCTGGGTGGTGCTCTGTTGCTGGCTGGGGTTAAACCACAACACCCAGTTACATAGCAGAACATTAAAACACTATGGTATTTCAAAGCCGAAAAAAAGAGTTTAGAAAAAGAAAACCACTAAATATCTAACACTATGAAAATTCATTGTAAGGGATCAAAAGCAGCTTTAAATTTGACGCCACTTCACTGTCGTCCCACACACCCACCAAGCACGAGCAGCCCCTTCATGGCCAGCCATTGTCCCAGACCCCACCCACCAACATTTTTATATGCCCGTCTTGAAATAGCCTCCTCTTGCATCAGATGGAAAAGCTACACTACCAACCACACGGAAGTCACAGTCCTTCCTATTTTGGTCTACATACCTCCAGAAGAAGTGGCAGTGAGAGCTGGAGAGCCTTGTCTGACTGCAGCACTTGCCATTGACTGCCACATCTCTTGTCTTCCAGCCCGCTTACTCTTCACCAGGTAAGGCTCACGAAGCACACTGCAAGAGACACATTTCCCAAAAATACATAAGCTCCGCAGTAGAGGTAGTTACAAATATCTCATGTAGCACACTTCCAGATGAGGGCAGTGATAGGAAGTCATAGTTCAGATTATTTGTGAAAAATTATGAACTTCCAAATCAGAGCTTTCTATTTGTTCTTAAACTTCAACCCAGAACTACCTCTCTCTGGATCACATTTCTATTTGTTTTTCTTGTTAGTAACTGATGCATACTTATAAGTTGACTTTAGTATTCAGTAAGAACAACATGTTTATTCTTTTCACCAGGAAAAAAAAAAAATCCATTCACAAAGACTCAGTTTAACCAATTTCATTGATAGCTGTGAAGCATTTCAGTAATTTTAAGACTGCGTCATACTGCTAGCCACATCCTGAAGCCAAAGCCAATGTTGCTTCCACAGAGGACGGGAGTGTAAGACAGAAGAGCCCTCTGCGATCATTCACCTTGATTTCCCCAGGCCACAGGACTTGCTTCGTAGTTTCAGTTTGAAGGTTCAAACTTGCATGTCCATTTATCTCTAACACTTAATTTTTAACCAGGCTTTATAGCAGATGCCCCCGCTCTGAGGATGGGTGGAATCAGAAGGTCCAGGCTGGCGTGGTAAGCTATCCTAACGGCTCTCCATGGATAGCTTTACATTTAAAACGACACAAAAATGACTGGATCTCTATCACCTGCTCTCTGAGCAAAAAGGATAGTGTCTGATCCTGACATTTGGATAGTTTTGTAATGGGCAAAGAGACCTTATGGTAGAGGTTCCACCCTCATGCTCGAGTATCTTACACCAAAGGGCACTGCCAGGGGACAGCTAATAGGATCCCTGGCCAAGTTCATAAGGCATTTTGTATTCTTTGCACGCAGAGATCAAGGGTCTCATGCTCTGCAACTCCCTTTGTCCTGTGGCCAAGGCTTTGCTGAGGGAACACAATGCCAGCTATAGCTATCGAGTGTAGTATTTGCCTCAAGAAAATTCCCTTTAGGGGAGTTATTTGCCGCAGCACATGGGAACCAGCACTGGGGGAAGACAAAAATCTCTCCCAGTTATTCTGAATTCAGCCCTGACCATCCACAATCAAGAATCAAACTTGAGTTGGCAGTTTGGTTGATGATACACAGCTCTAGTCAAAGCACATTGGCTCTCTACAGGGCTATTAAAAATAAATCCCATACAAACAGAATTAGAAAAAAGCCACCACCATGTCTAACCAGCAAACAAATCAGGCAGGATTTGGGTTTCCTCACCAGGGCACAGATATCTATCTTTAGAAAATACCAACTTCTCAGCTGTTTGACCATCCAGGGTTTTTTATTTCAGTGGAGAGAAAAGATTTGGGATACTTTCAAGTCTCCTGGTGCGTTTCTGTAACAAGCGGGACATCCTGCCTGCTTTGTATTTCTGTTTCCCTTTGTTTGCTTCAGGTTACACAGATTAGCATTGCCAGTAGATTATTTGCAACGCTGACTAAAGATCATCACTGTAGGGACACCGAGAGAAAAAGGATCCTCTGCAGCTGTCAACAGCCATAACATAACCACTCTGGAGTTATTACAACTCTCAGCATAAGCAGAGCACAGCAGGAACACTGCTTGTTCTAACAGACCATGTCCACGGGTAATTATTTACAAAATATGTGGTAGCTCAGGCTGGGGACTGAAGACTCCACCATTTGTCGACTGTTGTTGAAAATTATCTTACCAATTCTTGTCTTCTGCATTTGAGCAGAGACAAACATTACTACAAAGGACTTATTCCAATGAACTTATTTATGCAACTGTCTTATTTAATGGTCATTAACTTTCAAAAATTAATACATATACAATTTTAATCCATGGAATTCAGCCTCATAAATCCAACGGGATCCACTCATTGAGAGCAAAGAGGAAGTTTAAAATTGATATTAAGAAGCAGATGATGAAGCAGCAGCACCCCAGCCCCAACCATGCTATGCAGGAAGAAATATGGAAATCCACCGTTCTCTTCTTTGCACTGCCTCTAAATGTCTCTGTCTTCCTCTGTTCACTAACCTTTCCATCCATGTTTACTCCCAAATGAAATAGATTTAAGTATACCTCCTATTAAAATGAGGCAGGAGTGAAACTGGTAAAAATTTCACTTTTTTTTTTTTTTTAATTTTCAGGTAACCATTTCACTTTTTTTTTTTTTTTAATTTTCAGGTCACCCATCAAAGCAACAAAGCAGCTCTGTGAAAATTTAATTTTACTTTAAAATTTAAAGTCAGTGAGTGGACTTATTTACAAGGAACGTGCAAAGTCCTTTTTCCCAGCATGCTAAAGGAACTTGGTAGCAGCAGCCAGGTTCTTTGCGCTAATTTTCTTCCTGAGAGTTACCAATTAACCCCAGAGGTTCTCTCTTTCTTTGGGAAAGTTAACTCAAATCAAGGAATACTACAGTTTTAAAGTGAAATAGCTATTTTGGATGAATGCTACAGAGACTGCTGTTCTAGAGCAAAAATGCCTTTGGAAATACATTAAGCTAATCCACAATAAAAAACCACTCAATCTAGAATATGTTTATAAGGCAAGTTAATCAGAAATAGTTTTAGTGGGACAGCCATTCCAGAATAACTCTTTGAACTCCTGCTACAGCTGTGATTACCTTTTTCTCTCTCTTTTTTCTGCAGCTCTTGTCTCCTTCAAGCATACCCAATACGCGCATGAACAGCACCCAACAAATCCTTTCCACCAACGTGCCCTGATTTTCCTGTGGTGATGTGTGTTAGGTGGGGGGATCAACTACTACTTCACACAGGACTTCAACTGTTTCTGACAACCTTCTTAATGGGCAATGCCATCCAGCCCAGCAGGGTTTCTCTGGAGCCCCAGCAGTAGCAGTGTCCCAGCTTTAACAGAAGGAAACAGAGATATCGGAAACTCAATTTAGATAAAGTGACACAACAAATTGATGTCAAACAGGATTAGCACCTTCATATCTTGGTTGCTCGGTAAATACTTTAAATCAACAAGTTACTTGCCTTAATTCCCGTCCCTCTGAAGATATGAATTCATTTTTGCTTTCAAATCAACTTTCATGTGAGATATTGAAGCACTTGGGAATAATTCACAATGAAATTAATTTAACATGGTGTAAATCCTGAATAGTAGCATATGTACATACCAGAATACAGAATGAGGACCCTAACATTAATCTGCTAGTATCTGAAAGCACCAGCAACACCAAGCCCCAGCTCAGCACATCTTAAAATTGGACACATCCAGCTGGGCAGACAGCACACCATTGACTGAGAACTTCCATATGACCAGCCTTAGAAGAGTTGAGAGCCGAAGCCATGGAGCCAGGTCATCTTGTAGAGGCTGGAGAGAATAATGCTGCCCAGACTCAATGACCCAGAACTGTCTGGGGGAAGGCTGGTAACACTACAGACACAAAGATTTCTTCTTGCTTTTTCAATTTCATTCACAAGGTTAAGGATGCCTGTTACTCGTATTTACCATGAGAATATTGTCCGATCACTCTCTACCCAAGTGGTGAAACATTATTCTGTGCATCCAAATTCATCCTTATTAGGAAGAAGCTGGAACAAGTTTCTTATGTAAGGAGCTTCCCTTGCTGCTGTCATTTCACAGAAAATGGGGCAAATTTATTTCTGCTTTAAAAAAAAAAACAAACAGGAAAAACCCCCCGCAACCCCAACCTAAAAACAAAACAAATTTCTTCTTGCTTTTTCAATTTCATTCACAAGGTTAAGGATGCCTGTTACTCGTATTTACCATGAGAATATTGTCCGATCACTCTCTACCCAAGTGGTGAAACATTATTCTGTGCATCCAAATTCATCCTTATTAGGAAGAAGCTGGAACAAGTTTCTTATGTAAGGAGCTTCCCTTGCTGCTGTCATTTCACAGAAAATGGGGCAAATTTATTTCTGCTTTAAAAAAAAAAAACAAACAGGAAAAAACCCCCACAACCCCAACCTAAAAACAAAACAATACCAAAATGAAAAATTTGCTGTGAGTCACCTAAAGTGCACCAGGGAATCCCCAGAATTTCTTTGATTAGAGAGTATAATCATGGATTTGCATAGACACACAAAAGGGACCCAAGCTAGGAAGAAACACTCTCTTTTTCACTTGAACGAATACCAACTATTGATGCATCTCATATGAGCTCATGTGAGATGCAAATGGATCTCGAAAGACTGTGGGCCCATCTGCAAGTTATTTACCCTGCGGAGGGAGTGACTTGCAGCAGCATTTGTTCTTCTGCTGGGGGGAAGAACAACTCGCAGTACAACCATGTAATAACCCTGTGTTATAATCCTTCAGAACAAAACCAAAAAAACCCACCAAACTAGGACTTGCAATGAAAATGCTTTAATCTCACCTGTGCATGCCAGAGCAGGCTGGGACGCAGATGGGACACCGCTGAGTTACAACACGGTGCCACGGTCGGGTAAGGCTTGCTGCTGGGAGGAACTCTGAATGCTCCATCTGCTTTCACATTGCAAATACATCACCAGAGCCCAAGGAAAGTGCTGGACAATGGGATATTAATTTATATCCTGACATGCTGCAGCCAAGCAAGGGACTAGGAGAGCAGTGAAAGCAACCAGAGGGAAGAGTTGCTCAAGGATGACTTGGAGATGTTAAGACTTGAAAGTCCAGAGGGAGCCTCGCCACTGAGCGGCTGTCTGCACAGGGAACCAGAGGAGAAACCAAGAAAGCCTGGGAGTTAACAAGTTACAGGAGTAAGGCACAAAGCCAAAACAAGCTGCCTACAACAGAACTTGGTCAGCCCAGTTAAAGCTCAGATGAAGCTAAGTCTTAGCTTTAGACTAAGATTTATGCTGCTTTTTCTCCCATGTTTCTGAGTCTACAGAAATTGCACTGTTATTTCTTTATAAAGTGATTAATACAGCTTAGCTTGTCTGAAAGCAGGGAAGACGACCAGTCTAGTTAATTCAAACGACAGTGAATGCTCGTGCAAGACCACATCACATCAGCATTCCTCTGTTCAACGCTCTCATAAAACACGGGAAAGTCGCGTTGACTTTAACGGCCACGTGCGTTTATCTTGGTCTTAGCTGTATCAGGTTGCTACATGCCACAGGAGAGTGAGGTAGAAGGCAACGTGATGCTTGGTGTCACATTGTACTGCAGTTCAAAGGAATTCAGCTCCTGTACGGGAGAAAGCAATTAGCTGGAAACAATGGGTATGTCCTGTAATGGCAGTCGAGGGTGGGAGCGCTGGGCTGGATCCAGCCATGGCTGGGAGGGCCGACTGAGTAGGCTAACGGTTGGCTAGCTAGGACAGGAAAAATAAACTGCCTTATTTCGTACTTTTACCTCTCACAGTGTCTAAACAACATGTCTACTCATTTAAGTTTTCTGCTTAAACACCGTTAAAATTAGGAAAAAGAAAAATGAATCAGCTACCAGAAGAGAACACAGTGAACAAATCAGAGTTGCCAGAGAATATTCTCAGGCACCAATATAACTGGATGCAAAGGCAACTGCAAGAGCAGTAATCTCAAAATAGCAATGTTTTACAGGACATGATGCACTAGGGCTCACTTACACCGCTGACACCTCTCACTAAAGCACAGCTGCTGGGGTTACAGTAGAAATTTACCTGCAGCAACATAAGGTCTTACCATGGACTACATGCGTATGCATTTATTTAGCCAATTCCCATAACCTGTGTTGAACGCCGTGTTGTCCTGATGAACTGGAGTGCTATCCTACCTGAACTAACCAGCACAGAGCCGGTCGAGGTATGCCTGACATCCTTAACTGCCAAACTTTACATCTGCTGACTTACCAGAATACTAGTCTTTTTATTTCTTTTGCCTGCTCAGACACGTTATATGTGACTTGTTGCATTTCATACCACTTCAGATGGGGCTGTAACAGCAAAAGAAGGAACTTAGTAATACCTGGGACCAAAGACTACTATGTAATCTCAGTGCAATGCTCCTGATTTGATATATTATCTAAAAAGATGGTTCACAATGGAGAAATCGCAGATTAAGCTATTTCCCTTTTATTTCCATTTCTAAAGAGCTTCATGTGACTTCATCCCACAATGACAGTCTGTACTTACTAACAGTCGCCTCGAAGTACGTCATTATCTACAAGATGGAGTCAGTGCGACAGTGAGGGAAGCATCACTAACCCTATTTTACAGAAAGGGAAACCAAAACACGGAGGCATGATGTCTCCTCCCCAAGGCCATCTACTGAAACCAGTGACCATTCTCCTGGCAAGAGTGGAGCTCCAAGCACATGCTGAGTCCCAAAGACAATAAAGGAAAAGACATGCTGCCAACCCTCCACGCAAACTGGATGGCTCTCTTAAAAAATGTTTTGTCAGAAAACCTCACCGCCACGCATTACCCCTGAAGATGCCCCCACTGCAGATGTTTGCAGCAGGCGGAACCGCCACCCTCAGACGGAGGTCGGTGCCGGCACCGGGCTCCTGAGCGGGCTGTGTTGCACCAGCAGGGCTTGCAGCGCAAGGCTCGTTTTGAAGCGCGGATCAAATACAAGCCGTGATTGTTCCTGCGGCACCGAGCGGGAAACCTCACTCCAGTGATTGGAAATGAGACGTTAAAGCACAAATTTCAAAACCTGTTGCCACAGGAAAGGCCTCCAACGTGTGGCCCTTCAAGCTGTGATATTATTAGGGGGCTGTGAAACACTTGTCAAGGATTAGTCTTTGTTAGAGAAGCTCACAAGCAACATTTATAGGAAAACAGTTGCCATAAACTTTACAAGTCCAGCTGTACACAGAAGTTATATGCATAAACATATAAACAGTAGCTCCAAAACCAATTCATTTTGACTGGAGGAGGTTGGGCACCTCCTGCGGCAGATCTGGGGAAACCTCTGTAAAAGCAGATGGTTCTGCTATGAGGGCAGGAGCTGGAAGAAGGCATTTGTCCATGAGCCATATCCAAGCCCCTCCCAGTCCAAGCCAACCAGAAGTATACCAGTTCTCAATAGATGAGTGTCCAGAGAGGATTGGTGCTGTATTGGTTTAAAGCCACTTCTTCAGCTACACTGGTGCAAAGCTGTTTGCAGGTCAAGCCTCAGAAAAAAATATTTCTAAAGTGCAGTTTCACCTGAAGAGCCAAGAAACTGGGATTTACAGCACCGTGCTCCTCTCACTTGGAAGGTGGTACTCCTAATCCTTGAAGCTCTGCTGCCATATTCCTGTTATCAGGGCTGCCAAGGAGCTCTCGGGGTACAGCCTGCAACTCCACGCCAGCTCCCCCAACTGCACCCAGGGCTTTTCAAGCTCCTTTAGACCCCCACAACTTCTGTTCCCAGCAGGCACAGCCTTGACAGGAGCACACCTCCTCGCAGTGTCCATGAGGAGCAGACCGCCCAGCTGTTCCTCATCTAAATCTCCATGGGGCTCATACTGCTTCAGAGAAGGGTTGATCTTCACCAGCAGTTTGCAGGGAGGATTGTCAGCCAACAGCCAGTTTTCCGAGAGTGGTTCTCCCAACCCTGGCACAGCGGTCATGTCGGGAATGGAAAGACATGTGCATGGAACTGAAGCCTGTTCACATCAGCTGAGGTTTGGACCGCGGAATTGCGCTCATGTGGCGAAACATAATCAGCTTCAAGTGTCTGCGTGGCACCGGGCAGTCAGAAGCTGGCACAGGAGCATCGCTCCTGCCTGTTGCTCGTCAGTGAGCCACCTCAGGTGCACCACTGAGGGGTGAGGAGGTCTCTGCAGGCGTGCTTTGCTCCCCCCAGGCAGTTCCCTGCAGAGAAGTTAATTCATCCAAACTGTATCTGCAAAGGCTCCACTCCCAGGATTTCTTCTAATCTCAAACATCTGAATAACTAACTGTGTCAAACACTTATGTGTAAGGCGACCAGCAACACAAGCACTTCTTTCTGATGTCAAGGTTATCTGAAGCCACACAAGTTACGTCTGTTCGCTAGAAAGCTTGCTGGTCATGTTTGCATGGGAAAAAAAAAAGCAGCAAGAATGAGGATGCATTCTGGGAAGGATTACTGAACTGGCAGAGAAGAAAGTGCAATTTAGCGCTAAAAATAATGGTAACACAAGGAGATTTTTTGGAGACATTCTCCAGTTATGCCAATGGGCACTGGAGAGGAATCAAAGAGACAGATTCCTGCAGAAGCAAAGCATGCCGACTGCTGAACACTTTACGTAAATTGATCCTTTGGGCACAAACACAGCTACTAAATGCTAAACGTTTGCAAAAATGCAAGCTAGAGCTCTCTAAGGCCCACAGGCTGACTACAACCTGTCCAAGACCTACTCAGTGTGCCACATAGCCACTAGCACACTGGGTTCACAAACTGGATTCGTGCTGGTGGTCTCAGTGGAGAGGTGACAGGCTAAGGACACCTGCACTGTCTGATGTGCTTCAGGAGAACGTTTCCGCGCAGCGTCTCCTCAAACACTGGGATATTTACAGCTGCTACCCACATCTCTGCGGGCTTCCCCTGAGGGTGGAGGAGTGAGGACAGGAACTTCAGTGCAAATGCAAGTGGGACTTTCTGTGATTAGTAATATTCTTAGTCCAAAAGCAAGGAATAAAACCTGGACAGGAATCTCCTCTTGGACCACCGGCTATCACCAGCAGCTCTCTGCGACGTTCTCTTTTGTAGTTCCCTATTCATGGGCTGAATTCACACCCTTACTGGGTCATTTTTGGTCCTTCACACAACGCAGCTCTGAGACTGGTGGCTCCTCGCTCTAAGGGAGAAGGTCTTTCCTTTTGTCAGCCTCTGTACAACCCTTTCCAGGATTCAAATAGGCCAGTGTTCTTCCTAAGCTCTAAACAGAAATGAAAACACAGACAAACCGCCATTTGACCAGTTACGCAAAACAAAACCTCCTTCAGTGAGGTACGATTTGTGGATTAAAGTTTTTTCCCCTTGAGCTCAACGCAACCTAAAAATCTCTTCCGGCAGCTTATCACAATTTAGCTAACCCCAATCCTTAAGAGACTTCTCTATCTCAGCACACCAAGGAAGGTCTTTGTCAGAGACTTTCCAAAAGCCCTTGGCAAACCTGCTGCACACAGGGACCAGTACAGGCTTCTGAATTTCACAAAACGTCTGAGATGCCAGTGAGAACTGGGGGGTTGGACGTCAGGAACAGAACAAGCCTGGGCATTATTTCACTCCGAAACCTTTTGCCAGTCATCTGGAAACTCATCACATTGTTCCAGGAGCATGGAAAACAGGGGGCTTCAGTTGGAGCACACTGCTCCTCACATCCAGGCTTTACGTGGTCCTGGAGAAGTGGCAGCAGCTCCCTTGGGTAGACTGGAACTGGTCAGTGAAACAAAAATGACAGAAAACAACTCATAAAATGCCTCCTGATTGCCAGCTGCTTCTTCACAGACTACACTTCTTTCACCCTCTGAGACATGCATGAACATGAGACTAAAACGTGTGCAGTCCAAGGGATTAATCAAAGGATGCCATGAATTTGTTGGGAGAAAGCGGACTACATGCTTGCAGTAATGAAGGACATAAAGAGATTGCTATTAAACACTGTCACAGGCTTCTTCGGTAATTTTTGTCTATTCATAATAGCTCTGTGTCATAGCCCTCTTAAAAACCAGAAAAGATTATCATGATGTAGTCTTACCAGTTTCACAAACAAGACCACACTTATGAAAATACCTGAAAGTCTGGATAGGCAAACAGAATATTTTCATTATATTCATCTAAAGAGCAACATAAACTCCACAACCAGCAGAAAATGCATTCATGTTAACTTATTTGCAATGGAGCTACATCTTGCTAAACAACCCAAAATTAGCTGCTGCCTGGAGCTCGAGCTCTATGAAAATATATCTATGCCTCCTTGAAAAAGTAGAACACGATATACAAGTACTTACTAGCACACACAGAGTTAACCTCTGTGCACTGCCCTCAAACAGAACTGGTTTTGAGATGTATTTGTTTAAACAAGTAAACGGATATATCAGAGGCCATTTCACTGACTGCACATGATGACAGCCGCCTTCCTCCTCTATCAGCAGAGAACAATTACACACTGGGAAACACGGGCTTACTAATGTTGAGTCAGAGCAGGAAAATCTGTCCAGAAAATACATGCAAATGAAAGAAAGAAAAGACAGGCTTTGCATTCTGTCTTCCCCCTCTTCCTCCTCTCTTCCCTCAAATAACGTGAGCTAAGCAGAGACTGCCTCTTCTACTCTGGCTTGAAGAGCCCCGTGGAAGAATTTGGCACATCGACAGCCTCATCTGATCCCACAGCTCCCGCATGGGTATTGGTAGTAAATCGGATGTCTGGACAAATCCCAGCTAAGCTTAACGACTTCTGGTTATCTCAGGGCAGGAAACTGTTTTCCAGGAGTATCAGGAAACAGCACGTCCTTCCAAGGATGGGCTTGTGCATAAAGCACAAGAGCTCTTGGATCTACTCCAGGATGAGAAGCTCCGGACTTTCTATGACCGCACAGACAAACCATGCTGGCATTTCCCTCCAACCGCGAGTCTGACCGCAGGGGATGTGGGAGGCTACCTTCCTTCACCTGACCCGGGGGCAAAGGGCTTGTTAAGTGTCGGGCATGATAAGGGCCTGCAGAGAATTCAATTTTATTTGACTGTAAGAGCCATCTCTTAAATGTTTAACTGTAAATACTCACTAATAATCATGCACACACAGGAACTTACCAGCACCAAAACCGACTGACAAGATCAACTGTGAACCACCGAGTTCTCTCCTGTGTACACCCCTCCTTGCTGACTCTCCTCTTTTCCACACCAGAGGTGACTTTTGCAAAACTTCCCTGTATTTCCCCCCCAGAGTGTTGCATTCCCACACCGGCACCTTTTGGAGAAATTGCTCCGCTAGTTTTCCCTGCCTACAAGCAGCAGAGCAGCCACGGTGCCAGCACCGGCAGGGCCACGCTGCACCGCACCCGGACTACAGCCAGCGGCAGAGGGGAGAGAGCTCTTGCCTGTGCTCCCTGCCGTTAGACCTGGCCCAGCAGGCACCAGCAGTGCTGCGTACAAGGCGCTGTTTGAAGCTGAATTTAAGGTCAGTCCCAATAAAGGACGTGGCAGCAGTCTAATCACAGCACCAAAAGAGATGTTGATGCTTTTCTCTTGAATGTGGATCATGAACGCAAGCTGCACCTGAACCAGGCTCAGCTGCCAGCTCTCCCTGGCCAAAGCGCTGCGGTCGCGCCTGCAGCGGCTACATGTGACAGAGCCCTGGTCTGACAGCCTGGGCACTAATTCGGTACAAACAGAAACCGTAAGGGAAAAAAACAGGGTTATGCCCACTTTGCTTTGGAGTTGATTCCCACTTATGAAATTTAGTTGATTTCCACTTGTGACCATGACACAGCACAAGGCTTCAATGCCACTGCCTCTGCTTTGCCACCCCTTCCCAGAGGGAGCTGTTGCCTGTTGGAGAGGCTCTGCAGCATCTCTCCATATTTCAAATGGACAAGCCATTCTGAAAACACCACCAACCTCCTAACCCTCTCTAGTTTTTAAGAGCAAGAGTTATTCAAAACAAACTAACAAAAGAAACACCACTCCTGAAATTTCTGATTACACATTTAACTTTTTATTTTGAGTTATTCTGGTATAGTACTGTTTCGTTTCTTTCAAAAGACTTAACCATAAATAACTGAATACTCCCACCTCTTCCAGGAAAACCAGTCCTGCTCTACCTTCCTCTCCCTCAAGCAAAGATGTCATGCATAGGTCACTCCTAAAGTCAGGACACTTCAGCTATTTCTCATTAAGGAAAGTAAAGGGTTCTGCTAAGTCAGAAGAGCTACAGAATTCAATGGAAGTCACAGCCTCGTTTTGCAAACAGACTTGTTTACGTGGTGGTTTTTCTAGATGCGCACTATAAAACATAGCCCTGATGTGCACAAACAGCCCTGGAGTAACAGCCTGCGGAGGCGGCGCTGCAGGGTCCTCGATGGTTCGGCACTCAGGGCACAGCTGGGCCTCCTGGGACAGGGGTCCTCTCCTCCCTACCTGGGTAACACACAAGAAGTGCATTCGTCCGACTCATACATTTCACTCTGGGTTCTTCCGTTGTGCTACAGTGGTCACGCAATAGAACATTACCTATCTTACCCACTTAATTCTCCCCCGCGGACCCACTCTGCTTTTAACATTCTCTCCCTGGGCTCGCCTCCCTCACTGGGCTGTTGTGCCGATTAATTAGTTAATGTTTGCAAGGTGTTTTGAAGTTGAAGAGTGCTAAGTACTCAGCATTCAGCATGATTATTATAAAAATACTGCAGGCGCTGGCAACGCACTTCAGGCAGGCGAGCGTTACATTGAAGTCGCTTTATCCTTTTGCCTCAGAACTACCATCACCCCCAGCATGTTTCAGTTACCCAGAAACACATGGCGCGTCTTGTCTTATAGCTTAATTATAAAACAACCTCTAGTCAATCCCATGCTGCGTGGCGGAGCAGAAAGGCCAACCGTCGTTCACATTGCACAAAACCCATCACTGTGACAGACCAAACAGCAAACTCTGCCTCCTGCCAGAGCAAACGATTTCCATAACGTCCCCAAATGTGGTGATGGTTAGGTGAGGGGACCCCCTGCGGCAAACAACCAGGCTGCCGTGGGATTGGGGCAGATGATAAAAAGACCAAAAACAGGCAGGAGAAACAAGTCATGGGAAAATTCGAGAACAGAAAGTGCAGCAGCAGGAGCCAGAAGTGAGGGAGAGCAGCCTGACTCTGGGCTCCGGCCGATGACCTCCAGCAGAGCTGGCTGCAGCCCCGCCAAGCAGCGTTACCCTCCTTAGCCACCTCCCTGCTCCCTCCTGGAAAATGCCACTCCTGGGTCTGCATCTGGGTCAGCTCAGTTCCCAGTTGAGCCATCAACTGCCACCAAAGACAGGTTTGCACTAAGATGCTGGACTGGGAACTGAAGTCCCCGAGGTGTGGACACATGTCCCCTGCTGCCCCGAGAAGCCCCAGGGATGGCTCGAGGTGACCCTTTGCAGCTGCAGCCGCTTGCTCCGTCACATGGAGTCGGAGCCTGAGGCCCTGGGAAAGTGTG
>NW_008795035.1:1239488-1273102 GCF_000699145.1 Aptenodytes forsteri
CTCCGTCACATGGAGTCGGAGGCTGAGGCCCTGGGAAACGGTGCCAAGCAGGAGGGGACACGTGCTGGACACTGCCACTAGGCACCGGGCTGCAGGAGCAACGAGCGCTCTTCCTGGCGGCACGAGACCTGGGTGCGGCTGAAGAACGCCGATAGTCCTCTGCCTTCCAGATCCATGCCTTTGTATTTTTGAGATATAAAATATATAATATATAAATATATGGTTTTTTTTCATTGGTAATCAGGGAAACCCATTAAAACATTTTTCTTCTCCCTGCCAGTGCAAGACTGTTGCCTGTTAGCTTTTTATGTAGTCACTCCCTTTCCTATGTATTTCCTTTAAACTTACTCTCCTAAAAATATTACAATTGCTATTCTTAATGTACAGCATATACTCCAGAAGGAAACAAGCTGCTAATCAAGCTAGTAAATAGGTACATCTGTTACCCCATCTATACTGAAATGAGCCAGGAAGCTTTTTTTCAGAACCGTGGTACTACCAAGATCCCTGAAGCACTGAGCTGCTTTTCCCCAGCTTGAGAACCAGCCGCCTTGCAGCAGAGGCTCGCACGGGAAGCCCGCTGAATTAGTGACAGGACAAGCAAGGGGAAATTTATTAACAAATGAATTCTTGCTATTACAAACCACTTCCACTGCACTACCAGGGCTTTTAAAGGTTCATGGCAGGATAAGCCATCTCCTTTCATTCCCGAGAGTGCAACTGAAGGCTTGATTTCCACGATTGCTGAGCTCTTACTGCAGCTCCCATTAGCTGTGGCAGAAGCTGCGAGCATTTAGCCCTTTGGAAACACAACAGTCCGACGTGTGGAAGGGGGCTAAGCACCCCCACTCCGACTGAAGGCTCGAGATGCATCCAGTAAGTTTCTGCTCCTGATGTGAGGGGCAAGTGCAAGCGTGTGCTTGGGCAGCCTGTTACACGCCATGTCCATGGGCTCTGCGCACGGGGCTGCCCTGAGCGGGGATGGGAATAGGCTGCAGCTGCTGAGAAAGCTTTGACTCCAGCTCTTGCCCTGGTACCTGCAGTTAAGGGCAGCCAGGAGTGGGGAGAGCACGCCGGGCCGGGGGTACTCTGGGACACGTCTGATCACAGCCTCAGCCTGCACCAATCCAGAAGACGACTGGAGCAAGAAGCTGATGTGCTCATGAAGGGCTGGACCTCCTGAAGGTCTACAGTAGCAGCAGTTTCAGCCCTAAGTTTAATTGGCAAGAGGAACATTTGATAGACATCTGCCCTCAGTAGAAAGTGCTTTAGAGAGACAGCAGATTCTTCAAAGTAATTTTCCCACATCAACTACAGTTCCTCCTTCTTATCTAAATGCAGTATTAGCAACCCAGCTATTGATGCTCCCCAGGGATTTAATTATTCGCAAGAAATCACTGTTTGCTGCAGCTGGCAGACAGTGCTGGGTAAGGTCTTCTGGGATCAGACTCCAGGCTGCTTTATGGCTTGACATTAGAAGGAAATCACATGAAAATCAGTCGTCTTGTACATGATCAGATAAATGCAGTCGTCAAGCACAAAGTTGAAAGCTCTTCAGTGAAGAAGGGGTAGCGTGGTTTGGTGTTTTTTTTTTTCAAATGCTGATATGAACTATTAAGTCAAAACCAAATCATGAAGCACTTAATCTCTAGTGTCTGCCAGACTCATACAGGCTTCTGTGGGAGGTCTGTTTGAACAAGGCTATTTTCAACTATCCACCTGGGGGGGGGAAGATAAATAAAGAGGATTTTGTTTCAGTATAAACTAGTCCCACCACGTGATGCTGACTGATCTGTGACAAAATTTCCAGAGCTCGGCAGGTGTTTGGGGAGTGACTGCAGCCGCCCATTCAACGCAACAATACACAACCACAAGAGAAAGATCCGAAACAGAGGTCAAAGGAAAAAGAGCGTAGGAAATTAGGTGTGAAGATGAATGATGAAACTAGATAAAGCTTGTGCCAAACACGATTTACAGTAAGAAATTAAATTCTCTTTCTGGGTGAGGGCAAGTCGATTGGTCACAGTTACAGGCTACTTCTCCATCACGCTGACAATCACAGGTCTGTGCATATTCAGATACGCTGGGACAACTGGTTGAAGACCCCAGGAATCCCGGGCCAGAACACAGCTCACAGCACACTTTGTCCACTTACTTCTTCCACATCATCGCTACTACATTCAGCAAAGGAAAGAGACTTTATTCTTTCTCTTCCAGAGCTCCTATTGTCACAGAGAAGCTGAAAATCAACAGAGTGATGACATAAATTCAAGCAGAACCAATTCTTTGCCGATTATGTAGCCCAAACATCGATGACACGGGAGAAAGTTTCAGCTTGCTGTTGATACTCAAAAGCCAAAGTCCCCACAACCCAGACCTTCTGGCTGTCAGATGTTTCAGAACGACGTACTAAATATAGTCATGACCCTAAATATACCCCCATGTACTGTCTGCATAGGGTAAAACGCTACGCGTGGACCAGCTAGACACATTTATTTCAGTATTGGTGTCATGCGTGGGTTAAACAATACATGCTTATCCAAAACTGCTACACTGCTATAAGGGCTGCCATACTGCAGAAACTCAGAGTTGACTATAGAGAAATAGGAATTAAAGCGGCAAGGTTGCTAAGGTCTAACAAGTACAGACTAAATGACATTAAGGAGATAACACGGGCTCAAGTTGCCAGATGGAAAAGAGGACGGATAAAGAGTCCTCGCATGTACACTGGCTTCCCCCTCGGAAAATAAAGCAAGCATCGTTTTGCACAACTCCCTCCTGACTCTTCTGGAGAGCGCTTCCCAATACGCAAGCAGAAAGGCTCGTGCAGCCGCGGGCAGGAGGCACACCCCCACATTCCTAACCCGGGGAGCCAGCCTCCCTTCCTCCGCGGGGGATCATCTGACCAAATTAAAAGCTAAACGTTTCCCAGCAAGACTTTCACATACCAGGAACTTCTTGGTCAAAGGAGCAGCACATTAACCTCAATGTTTTTCCCACAGAAGCTGGGGATCGTGGGTTTATGAACGTTAGGTCCTTTTACTTTCTGTGCAAGCCATTTTTAATTCTTGCAAACTCTACCCACTTTATTACTGAAATTGGAGCAGCCTGTTCCAGGGGAAGCACGTACTCAGCAGCTCACCAGGTTTTGCTCCTATAAAGGGAAAGAGCAAACCAAATCAAAGAAACTCATTTACTACAGAAAGTTGCATTTTGTCTGTGTATAGATATTAAATACTTCGGAAGATGTCTAAGTACATTGGTGTGGAAAACCGACAGTTGAAAAATAACATAATAGTTTTACTATTTTTGTCTGAATCCTCAAACTCTTGTGCACTGTTCTATTTTCTAATGTAAGAAAAAAGAAATTAAAAAAAACCCCCCACCACCAACAACCCAAAAGAGCTGATGGCCTCGGCTTCTCCAAAGAAATCTGCAACAAAATGGTCCGATCAGCCTGTACAAATGCTGCACTAGTTACTGCCATGACTTGCACATACAAGGACTTTAAACCTGTTGCTACTGTAATAATGAATCATTGTGTAACTGAAGCATCGCAACCGAAGTATCATTTGCAAGGGGATCACCCTCTACCGGTTTTTCAATTCCCTGTTGATTTTTTCACTGCTGCAACTCTATTCCCTAGAGAACAACCATAAACACCCCTAAGGTAATGACCTAGCTAAACACGACTGTATTTATAGCGCTATTATTTCCCCTTTAGTACATTTCAGAGCACAGAGAGAGCAATCAGACCCCTTGAGGATTATATCCTAACATATCTACTATAAATATTTATCTGACTGACTTAATTTTAGCTTTACCTAGGTCTTTCAGGGACACACAGTGGGCCTTAGCTTGGGAAACCAGAGAAGCAACACAACATGACCTTCTCATGTTCAAGCCAGTTTCCCCTTACTATTGCTGGGTTAAGTTACCTGTGCGTAACCTATCTGGTATGGCCTCGCAGCGTCACTGCTTTTCGCAGAATGAATGCCAGGACTCGCAGTCCTTGGTGGATGCTGCATGTATTGCTGAAGTTGATGATGGAGAAGGTAGCAGATTTCATCTTATTTTCATGCCACATTAAGACCCTTTGCCATGACAATGAAAAGCCTGGCGCTGCCCAAATTAGTGTCACTCCGGAGAGGTAACTCCTTTCTGCCTAGTACAGTACATTCTCATGAGACAAAGATGTTCATTCCGCTACTAAAATAAAAGAAAAATAAAATCCTGGTCAGAGTAACATCTTGGAAGTAAATTGCAAGTCAGAACAACAACATACCTTCTGGAGCGTGAGTTTTGACTTTGGATGTCTACAGTGATGTCTGCCTATGTACTTCACACCCCATCCTGTAAACTTTAGTCTTGCAAGCAGCTCCCTTCTCGGGCACGGTTTCTCAACAGACGCCAGACCCCGCTTACGAGCCTCCACACCGGCTCACCTGGCACATCTGTGCAGCAGGAAGGTTTGTGGGAAGGCGGCCCAGGTTCCTAACACCGTCCTTCCTCAAACAGCCCCAGGGGCAGCAGCTATTTTAACCCACCATGGCACGTCGACCATTGGCACGGTGTGCTGCTCCGCTCCACGCGTCATGCTTTGTCCCAAGCCTTTGATTTCGGGCAGCCTTTGGGACTGACAGAGCCACAGTAACGTAAAGGCTGTGGGAGAAGCCAGCAGAACCGGAGGAGGATCACTGCTGCGACGACTGCCCTCACTCCACACACGCTGCTGCCTTCGGAGAGGGAGACCTGGCACTGCAGGGTGGGAAAGTTCAACAGCAGCTCCAAAACATCTACCTGAGGAAGCAGGGCATCAGCTCCCCGATGAATTACCGCGGTGCTCCTCTAAGCTTACCTGCCATTCATCAGTCTCAAGGACAGACTGGTATCACAGCTGGCTTTTAGAGGGGTTTTCCCAGCTGTAGTATGACCAACACAGTACCACTGCCCCGAGGATGCTGAGGTAGTCTAGCATGGTCTCCTCAGCTATTAACAACAAATTGACCCTAACAAGTAACTTGAAAGCTTGCCATGTGACAGATATTTAAGCATCGCTTCACTGGCAGGAGGAAAGATCAAGAAGAATCATGATAAACCGTGAAAGTAAGCAATATTTAAACAGCCTCAGATCTGCTTCTGTGCAGAACTGCAAAACTACCGCAAGGCTGGAGGAAAAAAAAAACAAAAAACCCAAACGAACTGAATCGCTCAGATTTGGCCGTTACAGGCAATTCGCCGCAGCAGAAAATGTAAATACATGAAGGAACCTTTGCCAAAAATACAGTGCCTCCTTTCCTCCTCTCCCCGGTTTCAGGGTGGAGACAGATTCCTCAGACACACACTTGCAAGGCCAGTAATGCTCTCTACCGCTTTACAATGTTATCAGATGCTGAGGGACGATACAGTTCACAGATGAAGGAGTTTAGTTCAAGAACAAATTTTCCTCTTTTTAAAGGATTTTTTTTAAAAAATAAACACTGATTATTTCAGTACTCCCACTTAGGCTGTGGCCCCCACAGGTAGCTCTATCAGCAAAGCGGCATGAGGGAAAGTCCAGGCCGTCGGAGCAGGAATAGTTTTGTCAAGTGGCTTTGGTTTGTTTTGTCAAAAGGTTTTGTTGCTAAAGAAAACATGGCACTGAGCTACCCCTTGAGTCACATTTTGGTACATGAAATATTCTCACAGAATGCAGTTCCCCCTTGCTCTCCCTACACAGGCCAATGTATTAAGGGCAGGCTGAATGCCACCCCACCAAGAGCCAAGAGGCATGTGATGGGTGGTGGTTACAGGCACTGAGGTAACATTAGGAGACATTTAGCTCTTGGCTTGTGACTTTTAAATCCTTCCTTCTCCGAACAATTTGCTGAATTCTGGATGCACAGGATGGTATGAGCAGCACAAACTGCCACAGAAACTCTGTGAGGTCCACCTACCATGAAGGCCACCTAACCTAGGGATGATCAATCACCAAGAAGATGAAAATCCTGCCTGGTTCTGCAGCAAGGTGGAGCTCACCCCACTTGGGCAGCAGAAGCGGCTGACATCTTCTCACCTCACACCAGGCTGTCCCTTGGGCTGTCAGCAACAGAACTTTTTATGGGTCTCCACTAACTGAGGAACGGATCTAGGTCTTAAAATTAACAATATTAAAAGCAAGAAAGATAAAATCAGTTTTGTGTTTGCTTTAAACGCAGACCTGCTTGGCGCAGAGTCCCACGCGCAGTTGTGTCACCACGAGGGGAGGTTTGCTCAGTTCCAGAAGCCGGGACGAGAAGCCAAGGGTGGAGTGGGGAACATTGCCACCAGAGTGCCCACACCGTGAAACTACACCCACACCAGCCCACTGCAAGAACAGCCCTGTCCTTCACCCCGCAATTTCCCACTGAACCACCACGACGGCAGCAGCAGTACTGACAGGGCTGAGGAGCAGGCTGCTTCGCAGGTCCCCAGCTGAACAAGTCCCCGAGAGCCCTCCCAAGCCAGGCAGTGAAGCAGAGCCTTCAGACCACAGCGCATCCCGGACCCCTTCAAGGGAAGCCTCCTCTCCCCTCTTCTTCCATGTGACGAAGGTGGCCATGGGAAAGAAGAGCATTACGGGAGGTGATCCTGTCGATGGTGCCTCCTAAGCTCTGCACACCAAGGACAGCATCCTGGAGGACGGTCAGGATCACGGCTTCACGTTCTCTGCTCGCCACAACCTTTCTTCATGGATCTAAGGAGACCCCACATCTCCTTAATGACTGTCTCAAAAAGCACGCAAGAGTGGATGTATCTAAAATACCGCAGAAACCAACATTTCCACCAGACACCAACTAGGAGGCATCTCAACGCCAAGGAAAGAGTGCTGGGCGGACAGAGCAGGTGTTAACTGACTGCTTTGGCCACTCACCATCCCGAGGAGAAGCACCGGGTTAAAATACTGCAGAGACTGCTCAGAGAAGCTGTAGTGCTTGAGGGACAAGGTGGTGCACAACAGGCAAGGATGGGTGTGGGGACTGCCGGATGCCTGTGGAGAACAGCCAGCCTTCCAGCCCCTGGCTTGTGAGGAAACCACACCTGCAATGCAAATTGACCGTGCACAGGCAAGTTATCATCCTAGACAGATCTGCAGGCCTGATCCTCTTTTGCTTCTGAAAGGGAAACTGGGATTTTCACCATAGAAGCTCATGCAGTAAAAGCACTGCCCAGCAGCCAACTACTAGAGGAGGAATAAGTCAGCTATTTCAACTGCAATTCGACAAAGATTTCTCCGGAAAAAAATCCAAAGTCTTGGGGGTTTCCCTGCCACTCCCAGCGTACCCATCCTCGTTACTGCCTACCTTTACCAAGATCAACACTCAAGCCACCCACCAGCATCAGAAGGTGTTTTGATGTTGCATATCCCCAGCAAGCCGACTCCAGCACTGGGGAAGGGAAAAGGCCGCTCCCATGGGGACACCATGTCAAATCGGGCAGGTGACAGGGACAACTGCAGGTGGAAGATAACAAAAGACCTTTCTTAAGTGCAGTTTTACACAGTGCCCTCAGTATTTGATATATAATCCATTTATCAGTATCATAGAAGGTTTATACTCATATAATTAACCTAAGCATTAAGTGAATAACTTACCTGGCCCAGAAAACAAAAAAAAAGCAAACCCTACAAACCCTGACACGAGTATAAATGCGTCACATCAGACAGCAAACAAACTTTCTGTAGAAAAACATGAGACACAGTATCTCTTCACCCAGACAAAAAGACCTGCCGCACACTTTTGAACCTAGATTTCCTGATTTCTACAGCTGCTGCGGCAGGGGGCAAGAATGAATTACTGGAGTGCGTGAGAACTTCTTAAACTGGTTTGTTGCTGGCAAAGCTGTGTGCAACGCTGCGCTGCAACACGGCCAGACTCCCACTCCCCGAACAACCAGTGGGCCCGCTGGCTTCTGCTGGAGGTCACCTACCGCTCCCACGGCTCCGTCAGCCCCACAGGTTGTGCAAGCCCAGCTTCGGGCACAGCCAGCCAGGTTACCCGAAATCACCGCCCAGTACACGTCCGAGGATCCCTTCTACTGGCATGACTGTGGCAGTGTCCAGCTGGTGGGCAAAAATGAACGGTAATGTCTTTAACATGCACAGTCAGCGGCTCTCAGGGGCTCTCTATGGCTTCGCTAACCGGAGGGCTCCGACTGGGACTTGTTTTAAGAGGACTTCAAGCCTTTACCAGAGCTTCAGGCTCTTGCCTCCCCACCTGTACCGCCCGTGGGAAGCATGGGAAACCTTTGTACCTGCAGCAAAGGTGAGTGAAGCTGAACAGCCCCCTCAGCAAGCTTCTGCACAGGAGCACACCAACCTCCAAGTGGTCAAACACATTACGTGATAAGAAACAGCAACAGTCACTGAATAATTTATGTGATAAACTATTTCTGGAGCATTTGATCAGCTCTACTGGCTATCGTTATTTTTGCTGAATCAACAGCCCCCATCAGAGCATATGCTCTAGCAAAAACAAGCAGCACTGTGACAGGTTAGGAAAGACATATACTAAATTAAATGCACATCCCACTTGCTCTGCTGAGCCATAATGCAGTACATACATGGAAATCTAAGCAGATAAATGCATACTCTTCCTGAAGTGGCTGTCTGAGCATACACAATCTGTCCCTTCCAGGTTTTTCCATTAACATACCCACGTGTAGAGCTATAAATCAAAATGAAAGAGAACAGAGCAGGCCAGCAGAAGAGCAAGAGAAAGAAAATACATTGCAGGCCGTTTTGCAAAAGGCAGTGATTAACTATTATCACTTAAAAGCAGTTGCGGATAGAGTGATTCTGCACCTCAGTGGCCTGCGACAGAGGGCTGGGGAAGTGGAAGGAGGTTGGAGAGAAAGAAGGTGTTTAGCTGCTCTTGAAAACAGAAACAAACATGACAACTTTTTTTTAAAAGAGATTAAAGCCACTGCTGAATACACGCTTCGATTCAGAATTTACCGCGAGCAGAAAGAAGACAACTTGACTTCTGTAGAAAGGTTAGAGGACCCAAACTTGGCTTCTGTAGAAAGGTTAGAGGACCCAAACTTGACTTCTGTAGAAAGGTTAGAGGACCCAAACTTGACTTCTGTGGAAAGGTTAGAGGACCCAAACTTGACTTCTGTAGAAAGGTTAGAGGACCCGAGGCAAAGGAGGGGAATGCAGCAGCCAAGCACAGAAAGTGCCCTGGCAAGAGGACGGTCTGCACAGCTGCCCTGGCACCTTCCTGAGGCCGCGCAGAGAGCTGGCCTAACGCAACAGGCTGCCCACATCCAACACAGGGAAGGAATTTATGCAACCTACCCCTCCACTTCAGAAAGTGGCTCCTGGGATTCACTGGGGGGGGAAATTACCAGGTTTTTCCTACAAACATTCCCCAGGGACATACCTCACTCCTACATAATCTTAAATCCTTCCTTGCCACGACCTTTCTCCAAACGGCAGCTGTGAACCACTGTTCTTCTTGTACAGACTTGGTGGATTTTTCAGAAAGAGAGAGAAAAAGCTGCCACAAGGCATTGCCGTTGAACAGATGATAATTTGATCAGCACTGGGATTACGGGACTTCTTTTGCTAGTGGAAGAGCATGCATGGTACACGAGCCCCCACACTTGCACCACGCTCCATGGAAATAATTCTGTGGGGTCACCTGGGTAGGTCTGGCAGCAAAATCACTGCTTAACTCGTTTTCCCAAAGGTGCCTGGCTTTGGACAAGAGGGATCCCAGCATACGCTGGGATCTTCAGCTCAAAATACGAATTCCCTTCCTATTCAGTACTAATGACACACAAACTCCCAGCTACCAGCTGCATGCAGAAGGCAGTCTCGTTTTCTACCCTTGATCGTGCTGAGATGCCAGTAGGGTTCACAAGAACGCCCCGGACCAGCAAATTATTTTGGTGCGGTGAATCAGTTCAGCAGGCAGCGGAGAGCGCGCCAGCGCGCATGACGAGGCAGGAAAGCTGCCGGCTGCCCTTCAGCTGCAGGAACAGTTCCTATCTGCCCAAACACACTGGCACAACACCCACTCGCTATCTGGCAACAGCAGATTTTACATTGCTCAGCACTGCTGTTAAATACAGGAACCATTTTAGAGCACAACAACAAAGTCACACATAACAGGTTTAACCAAAGCTGCGTATTTTCCTGCTATGGAAACCGGTCACAAGAACCAAAAAGCTGCCCAAAGACAAGAATTTCGTGTGCTGCTCTCTCCTAATCTGCCCTGCTCCCTTCTGAAACTCTAATGCTGATGAACGGCGACACGGACTAGTTACAGCCGGCCCAAAGCAGCAATCTGAGCTTTTCACATCAAAGCTCTGCCAATGCATTATCAAGGGTCACACCAAAGCGCAAAGATCTTTCACCCGCCACCTCCAAATGACCTCATGCAACGTGCAGCCTTGCTTCATCTTCACAGAACGGACTCCCCACATACAGACAGACAACAGACCTTTAAATTGTAAGGCGTTAAGACATGTTTTTTTCCAGAAGCAGGAATAATCCAGAAGTCCAAGCAAATGGGAGCTGGCAAGAACTCGGTGGTCCACATCTGAATGCAAGAGACACCACCGCATTTAGAAAAATGCTCAAAAAGTAGCTATGAAAACTGCACCTTGTCCTTGCCTGCTAAGAGTAGAAAATGTACTGACGGAAGCCGTAGCAAAAGGTGAGCCGAGACTCAGAAAACCTTCAGAAAACTGGGAGACAGCTAAGCAGCACAATCATCGCTGGGAATTTACAGGTTAAAACCTGTCAGGAAGGCTTACACCAAGTTATCCTGTCTCAGAGCATGGAGGTGGGCTAGATAACCTCTCAAAGGTCCATGTCCAAGCCTATTTTTCTACGAACCTAAAACCACTGGTGTTTCATGCCAAGCAACCCAAGAACCAAAGCACTCAGTATTCTGTACTGCCGAAGTTTGGCTTTAGATATCTGCTACTCTATACACCTTAGCAAACACTTTCCTGCTTTCTAAACGTTTAAGTAAACTCTTTATAGGATTTGTAAGCTATACTCCCACCCACCTAACACCAGGCCCTCCAGCTGGTCCTCCCCTGCCATGCCACACCATGGCCCTAATCGCAGAACCCGAGCCTCAGGGGGAGGCTTCATGCACAAACCCCCGACAGCCTCCACACGCTCACAGGATCCTTCCCAGAAATTGACTATCTTGGAGCAGAAAAAAATTGCACCTTGCCTGAAAAAACACTTAACAGACCGTGACTTATGCAACAGCCAAACATTTCGTACGTAGAAAGGTACAGCCCTGCCTTGCAGGAGCAGAAACACGCCGCGAAAGCTCAGCCACTGAGATGGAACGACAAACAAATGACTAACAGGGGGAGACACGCACGCGGCAGGCCTGCACGGGACAGCGGGGCACGAGGAGCCCTGCTGCACAAGCGGAGGGCTCCATTTTGCTTTGCACCCCAGCACACCGCGCACACGGAGACGCGCAGCTTGGTCAAATCGGTGGGTGCAAAGGCACAGGATCCGTGCGTGTGAATGTATGTGAAGTATCACATACTTCTGTTGTTGAATCCAAGTAATTTTTCAGCCTAAATTGCATTGGTATGTGTTCTAAATGTTTTTTTTAACGCAAGTTTGGGGTTTTCAGTTTATTATACAGTTGTCTTTGTTACCAGTTTTAAAATACGATTTAAAAACGATATTGTATTATGTATCGTTTAGAAAGAACCATCTGGAAACACATCCTGAAAACACATCCTTCTGGCAGACAACTCATGTACTTCTGAGTAATTAGTGTGTGTTTATAGAAAGACAGGGCATGCTTGGGTTTTTTTTACTTGTGAGCCCACTCTTCATTAATTACATTTTCCAAAGAGCGAGAAATAACGTTCTGCCTCTCAAACTCAGCTGCAACAACCCCCCCGTGTACGAGGCCAAGGTACAATATACGGTACAAAAGGCTGTGACTTGTGCCCTCGCTCCCCCACACCCCCCCGTAGCTTTGCCTTTGCGTGGTCCTGCACGGCTCTGCCCCAGGGGAGCTGGCTTCCCGCGCGCAGGCAGGGGGGCTGCAAGCACTGCAGGTTCAGACAGCCGCAGCTTCATGCAACAAAGCCCCTCTGCTAGATTACCCACCTGCTGAGAGTTCTGCCATTCCTCTGCTTCCAAAACAACAGATTTTTTTTTTTTCCATCCACCTTTAATTTGAAAGCTTTTCAGGTTTTTGAGACACCTATACAACCTGATCTAAGAAACATGTAAAAGCCAGACCCCTTCGAGATCAAAGGCCTTCAGAAAGCCCATTTACCTAAAATGTCTAATAACTCTTGAAAGCTGTATATTCTTTTTAAATTTTACAATCACAGTCTGCTGGAAAAAATGGGTGTTTGCTCAGAGTTCAGCCCCGCAGCATGCAATGCATCTGTCTTAAACTGCTCCCAGAGATCCCCAATTCAAACGTGACACCTTGTTTTCTTAACTGCGTCAAAAAGCTTGAGCTCTCATTTCTAGCTCCCCGGCAATACCAGCTGATCTGCCAGCGCACCTTGAATGAGGTCGTGTAACAACAAAAACCTGTTTGGCCTAGGAAGGTCTGAAGAGATTTATTAAGACGTCATGAAAGGAAGGCAAAAAAAAAAAGGGGGATAAAGATAGGCTCAAAAGGAGTTTATGAAACATGCCTCAAAATAACTTCTTCCCTTAAAAAAGCTTCCTTCCAGCTTATCTGGGAATTGTTCTTTCTATGCAGCCAAGCGTATTTCAGGTGCAAACTACTGTCATATCCAGCGCTGCGAACAAAACTACGAACTGTCCCTAGAGTCCCGGTCAGCGGCTCTCAACCTTTTCCAGTCTGCAGCCTCAATTCTTAACAGTAGTATTAGCTCTTCCGCATATCCGATATACGCCTATTCACAACTGGCCAAGCTTTTCTTAGTTGCGTGGTGTGGATCCCTTGCAAATAAGTTCAGACAGAAATCAGATTTAAAAACGCTGCTCTACACAGCTGTGTGACTTCCGCAGAGGTGTGTTTCTACTGAACATACTGCAATCACGGTGCATTACACATTTATGTAATTCACGTGACGTAAATTCAGAATTGCCTTTAACAAATGTCATTGTCACATGTATTAAGGACATTTAAATAGCTTGAAAAAGCTCAGATTATCCTGCTTACTCAAAACCTTCGCTGGCTAACTGAAGGGAAAGTTGTCCCAAAATTTAGAAATGCAGGAGCAGAGGCAGTAAATAACTAAGGAAAATGGCAGCCCTTAAGTCCAGTAAAGTGCCAAATTACAAAATGACTCAAGTCTTCAAACGGGCAGCGCAGCATTCACAGACTTAGTTTTCCCCAGCATCTAGTAACGTCGTGCTACGGGAGGACTAAATTTTAAGACAGATAACGACATACACGGTGCTGGCTGCTACATGCCAGCGGCTACTCCAGATTTAGTGTTTGAGAAAGTCTGAGAGCCAGAGTAATCCTATTTAGTTCCGAGAGATCAAACAGTATTTGTAAAAGGGTAACATATCCACAGATTAGTGAAATGTTTTCAGTTTAAGTGTGGTCACTTTGCAATCATGTTCAGAAAGCACTTTCATCTGGAGATATGAAGAAAGTTTTTGACCGTGTCCAGAGACATTAGAATTACGTGAAAAATAGACATTCATATGTGTGAATATATATGAAAAAAAACTGTGAATGGTATTCATAAAACACCGATCCCCCCTTACCTACCCCTCACGCACATTTTGACTCACTTACTGGTACAGGAAGGTTCTCCCACGTGTTATCAAGCGGGGGAACACATCAACAGAGCACAGCATCTCTTTCTTAGCAAAGAAAAGCCCATCCATATGCTCTAACGATCAGCTTTTCTAAACAAGGTTTTCTTCAGAAGGAAGAAAGTATTTAAAGATACTACTAAATTACCACCAGTTGATTAAGCAGACAAAGTCCATGCTGATATTCTCTACAATTAATTCACAGTGAATCTAAAATGATGCACCGATGCGAGTGTCTCACAACCCAGCACACAGCCGCATGCCTAACCGTACCTGCAGTTACAGGCATTAACAGTTCTGAAGAGCTTCCCAAAGCTCATTGTTGACAAGGTCCTTAACAAATAGCTTAGATATGAAACTTCCAAGTCCTTCCTCTTAATTCTTTGTGCTCTGCCACTACTATGAAAATAGCAGCATCATTCAGCTCACAACAGAAAAGCCTCCGCCCAAGGCAACTGTGAATGAACTGCTTCCAAAGGAAAATGCAGTCCGCTTAGATCACAGGAACATCACGCTCAGTGGAGTGAGCTGACTGCAGCATCAAACCACAGACATCACCTGAAGGGCAGGAGGGGACCCTTCCGAAGGAGCTTTCCACCCCACACTTTCCAAAAGCAGAAAACCACTGCCCGTGCAGATCCTGGGAAAACATTATCTAAATGGTTACAGCAGACACAAACCTAATTATCAAACCAGACAAGCACCATAAATAACCTAAATAGATGCACAGATGTTACTTCTGTGATAAGAACAGGGGCAGTTAGAGCTGCAGAAAACTCTGGATCTCATTCAGCTGATATAAGACAACTCCCGCTATCCTTGAATATTCATTCCCCTACCCCGTGATTTTTTCATCCCATTGCAATTAAGTATATTTAAACTCAGACATGGCATGTTCGTACCCATCAGGTTTTTTTATTTACAGCAACATCCTATCCGACATGTCCATAGAGTAAGAGCAGCCAGATCAAGTCAGTTGGCTGTCAAGATGAAAATCTATTCTCCATGTATATCCCAGTATCCATGACTAAGCATGACTGCAAGAGAAGAAGGTGCCCTTGAGTTTAGCTGAAGATATAATCCCGTATTGGAATGCTTTGACTCCGTTGGACAGCAATGTTTTAAGGGTGCTGTGCTCAGCGGGACTTCTCTTTCCTAAACTGAAGGTTAAACACGCTCACAGAAACTGACTGGGCGCCAGAACTCGCTGCCTCTGTAATGCTGCATTCCTCGCTCTGGGCTCTGACGGACTATTCAAAACCTGCCCATATGGCAGCTGTATTGCCGCTCGCTGGCTCATTCCCTAAATCCTTGGAAAAGTTTCAGTACAGACCTGAAATTAATACTGACAGTGACCAGGCACGTCCTGTAACTGCACACTTCATTGGGTGCCGAAATGAAGACCAATTTGTCTTGATAACTTTAGAGAAGAGAACAGCTAGTAACAAATTCCTGTATTTCTGCTGAAGGTACTTGTCTATCTTTTCCTCCCCGAGTGTGCTTTATTTGCACACCCTACTTCAGAAAAAGACGACTTATTTTCCCAGGGAACCCAATCCCCCCCTTACCTGAAACAAATGAATCTCTTGGTTTTATAGCAATGCCTAGTCACACAGTGACAAGTCAAGGCTGAGTTTGTGTTTTCACTGTACAACACATTTCTTGGATCTTTTACAAACCTACCATAAAAACTCACCAGGGACTGTAACAGGCTTTATACACCCTCATTAGACGAACAGACAGATTTTTTTCCTTAAGACAGCTTTCACATCCTAGACGGAGCACCTACAGTTCACTGGGTTAAGGATCCTGTGTATTTATTCTGGAAGCTGACCATTTTATCTCTACGATACTTTAGCTTGGCTTGGCTATCCTTCACCATAAGCCCAAACACTTCTGAAAGCGTCAACCCTCCTTAAAAACCACAGGCCTGTCAAGTCAACTCGCTGACTTGAAGGCTGCTCCCCTCTAAATCGATTTCCATTCATTGTTACATGTAGACCATTGCAATGTACATCTTAGGTATATTAGACCATTTATGACTGTTACAAAACTTACATACTTTCCTGAAACTGTAATGTGAAAGTTTAGCCTTCATCAGTTTAACTCTTTTTAAAATACAGGAGGTTGCTACGGGATCAAACGTCTTTACTGTAGGTACTGCAAGACTTTGATCTGTATCCTATGTTCTCCCACTAGGTTGATGTAAATGTACTTAGTCCCAACATAAGAACGTGTCCCGGTCATTCTCGGAAGACTGATTTAAGAATCCAAACATATTTGGGCCAAAATTTGCAGTTCTATGAAACCATAAGCTTTTTCCATTGGACTAAGACTATCTACGTTCAATAAGCACCGGTGTAAGTTCCAAGAACAGAGGAACACCATCTACGTCCAAGGCAATTCACAGAACTGTTGGGAAGAACAACAGACAAACGTTTTTAGTCTGTAAGCTAACACTCCACTATTTCTGTCCTCGTTATTTAAGCCTCTTGTTTCATCATCAGACATGAAGCTGTAAATGATCACCAAGGCTTCTCAAAATGACAGCAGGTATTTTGCATTTTTTTCCAAAGGAAGAATATTCTCATTTCCTTTCCTAATCACCAGAAAAACCTGTACTGAGAGACACAACACAGAAAATTCAATCCAAAAGACAAATTACTGATCTGACATACATAGCGTAGCAACGTGGTTATGGAAAAGGGGTAGTAACTCAAGTTGCGTTAATGTTAATAGAAAATGAGGTATCCTCTAAGAAAAATGTGAACTATCTTTACTGAAAGAAAGATACCTTTCAGAGTCTAGATTAACTGTTTCCCTTAAATCAACACAGATTAACTTGCTTGCAAGAAAGGAGAAAACCCCCTAACATTATCAGGTGTGGATTTGGAAATGTGCAAGCTGCCCAGGGTCAATTTTAAATTGTGTGATCTTGATCAATTTGAACTGTGATCTTGGCATTTGAGCTTCTTCCAGTTACTTTTGAGAGGGAAAAACAAGAAAAGAAAAACCAACCAACCAACCATGTTTTAGCCACAACACTTTGGCTTGATCCTTCCTTATCTTCTCTGGGATACACTCCTCCCTTCACAAATATAGCATAGTCCAAGTAGCAGTTCATTTTAAGCTAAAAACTTATGACTGGGAGATAGGAAGCTCATGCAGTTTAAATACAGTTACCTTGTTCTATGCCAGTAAACAAACCTCAAAGCTGCTGGCAGCAAATATGACCAGAACCAACACTGGACCAGCAGCTATAGCAGGATTCTAGAGCTCAAAGTTACACCCCCCAACCGAGCACGTGAACAGTAAATACAAGTGTACTAAACACCTGAATGGAAGGGCTGGTACTGCTGCTACCAAAACCCCAATGTTTATTTCATAATGAATATATTACATATCGAAAATGAGAGTGCTCCTTCAGCACCCATGTAAATTTTCCAAAAATGGACTTATCATAAGATCAATACTGAGTCTTATTGTAAGAACCTGTCCTGTACAGAATGTTTATCATACATCTTTACACTCGATGGAAAAAAAAAAAACAACCCTCAGAAAACTGCCAAATTACCAGGCTAAGATTAACACCTCACTTCCACAGTTATATTCTGAAGTGAGGTATCTTGCAAAGAACAAGAAAAGCATGAAACAATATAAAATGAGATATAATCTGACGCAGTCACAGGATGTAAAGAAGAGAGTATGTTAGTTAATACTTCCACTGTTTTATAAGATTTTATTTATATTTACAATAAATAAAGAACACAACATGCTACTGCTTCCCAGAAAATTTCAACATAACCCAGAGACATGAAGTTACGCCTGTTGGTAAGCTGGCTCTGCCACCTCTCATTTCTTCAAGACTAAGCCTTAATGGGAAAAAAACCCAGACCAAAACAAAAACCACTTTCTGAAGTTAAGCTCCCACTTTAATAACTGAGTTTTTCCAAATATCAGCCCAGTAAACTAAGATTCATAGGGTAAAAATACCCTTTAAAAACAACCACCAAAAACCTCAAGAAACCAGAAAGTGTTGTCAAATAATTTTTTCCTTTTTTTTTTTCCCCAAATAAAAAGGCTTTGTGTCAGAGAATCATTTCAGCACAGATGTACTTAATTTTATGTTATTTTTGCAACTACTTAGCTTATATAATTCCTCAGAATGCCCAGGAGTTTTAAAGCAATTAAAGATACAAGCTAGTAATCAATACCAGTTTGTAGCTTTTCTGCAAGTCTTTCATGTCCAGACAAGTATTAAAAAGCCCGAGCTCAAGTCAAAGGGCATCACATTGCTCTCCAAGAAACACTTCCAAGTCAAGCCAGAGGCAAGCTCCTGAGCGTTAGAGTAGCCCATTTAAGTTTCACAAGTGTATGACATTACACCTCTTATAGCAAAAATGAAAAGAACATTTATCAGAAAGAAACCATCTTCTCAACCATTCCCCTGTAACAACCTCTGTACATTTGACCGCCCCCAGACAGCCTGATCAGCAGTCTAGCACTGTTAAACAAAAGCACTCTACTGGCACGGGCTGACACCGAGGACCCCCCTGCCTCCTGGCTGAGAAATAAATACCCGTGACTTCATAGGAAGGTCACCATCTCATGTTTAACACATTCCTCAGGCTGCAGCTTCCTATCAGGGCTGAGCTAAAACGCGCGGCCATATACAGGATCTGTCCAGCTCCACCTCTGCTTCCCCTTGCACCACCTCAAGGCACAGCTGACTCTTCAGTGTGCCAGTTCAGGCAGCTACACCAGGAGAAAACGAGTCACTTCTTTCTGCACGGTCAGGGTAAGCTTTCAAAAGAAAGCCAAGTCAACGTTCACCTCTGCCGAAGAGATCACCCTTCCCTGATGTCCCCCAAGTCACGACCACGCCAACTGACTGAGCTGGCTCCGATGCTCCCACGGCCAACAAGGCAGTTCTGCAGGCATGCCTGGCAGAAAACACAGGCACTCAGCAGAAAAGAAATCTCCTGACAGTTTAGCAAGGTGACTCACTGAGCTGGGCTAGATACAGCCAGCGCTGCCGCTAGGAAGGGCGAAGGACTGCATGGGCAGCTGCTCCTTTCGGTGGGCACTCCCCGATCCATCAGGTGTGCTGCAACACGACCACCACGCCAAGTTGCACGGCTAGGATGGAGCAAAACGGCTGGTGGAAAATGCTACCAGGTACTAGAAAGAAAACTCCAGACCAGCTGGAAACCAGGATACAGTTGAAGGATCTACTTGAAACAACAAAACTATATAGCCAAGAACAGCTTTCAGTGACTGTTTCGAGAGAATTTATCCTATATCCTGCCACTAGCCAGAAAAACTAGTGCTCACACTTTAGTAGCTTAGTATCAGCTCTTCAGAGAAACGCGTCTTTTTTGGAAGTTGTTCAAATCATGCCCTTTCTGGAAGAAGTATTCTGAGCAGTCAGTACAAGAGTAAACACGGTTCAGTCTACAGCCTCTTTCCTTTGGCTTAATATTTTTAATTTGGGTAAAATGAACCAATTCCAAGTAATTCTCTCATACTTGGAGGCTGGGAAAAGGGATAGTAAAAACTGTCTTCGAGTTAAATAAAACTATACATTAGACTCACAACTAAAAGAATACTGTGGATAAGACTAAGTTCATTCAAGTGACTTTAATTACAAGATGACTGTTAAACCAATTTAAGCTGAGAAAACACTTTCTAAAATTCCACGTTTAAATAAGACTTTAAAAGAGCAATTTACAAAAGACGACAGTGTAAAAAATTACTTCTTTTCATCTTTGTAATCCACAAAAAGCCTCATTTTTTGGAAGCTGAAGTGGACCACTTAGTAAAGGCTTAGTCAGCATCAAACCTATGAAAGCGATTAAAACATTTTCACTCTTAGGAATGTAGTAAAAATAAAAATAGCCAACACTTTAATTAAACTGACATAAACGCAAACACATCACCAGTGAAATGGCGGTGTGTTTCTATACACCAACTTCGTTGTTTAAGAGGTATCTGGGAGGCTTTTATGTGAAAGTACAGCATGTTACATCCACACAGAACGAGCCCCTTTGAATACAGGTGGCTTCTTCCCGAGAAGGTTACAAATGAAAAGCAGGTAACCTCATGTAAGGAAGAGGTCTCCCGACAGAGGTCTAAACTAAGGAGGATTACAGGGTCAAAATTCCCGCAGACGGAGAAAGGTTTCATCTGCACATTAAAGAGACACAGGAACTCGTAGATAACAATTTAATTATAGAAAAAAAGAACAGTTTCTCAGGCACTCAGACTTCCGAGTTGAAATTTTTCACTTTGTTTTCATACTTGCAAATGTCTACGCTGCAGTCAGCTGCTCAGCAGAATATATTAACACGTGCAGAGCTCCGTGCTACTGCAGCTAGAACGCTTCCCGTACCTTCCAGGCAGGAGAAATGGAGGTAGAGTAATTTGATAAACTACTAGCCTAATTAAAGATGACAAAAGCAAGATGTCCAGGTTGAAAGCTGTATCTCAAAGAACGAGGGAATGTCACGAGAGCAAAATGGTCACTGAGGCACTTGCACCCTTCTACTGTTTTATAAAAAAGCAGAATTCAGCTGGGCAGGAGAGAGGTGGGCAACAGCCCTTCTTATAGAACTGTCAGCTACTTTATTTCATCTTACGCAACACAAATCCACATAATAAACTTTTCACAGCATCAGTCAATGGTTTTGATTAAAGAGGCGTTAAGCTAATTCTGTTTTCTTCCCGTTACCTCTTTCAAGTCGCACCCAAGCTCTGTAGGACTGTGTGAAGTCAGTTAAAAAAGCAACACAGACAACATCTGAATGCTCTCTCACCACCGAGAGAAACTACGTATTGTGTATTTCATCTTGGAAAGAAAGCGTGGAAAAGTTCGGATATTTCTTGTAGCTTTTCCCCACTTTACAACTGGTATTGCATCATCAAATAAGGTGTTTAGAAATAGCGTAAAAGCAGCAATGATTCCGTCCAGAACATTCTCCTTCAGTGACTTCCCAGCTAAACAAACCTATTTATAAAACTCACCAGGAACAATAGGAAATAGCACCATAAGGATTAGATGAAATTATGAGACACTACTGTTAGGATATATTTTTGCGCTGTGGTTCACTTCACCTTTTAAAGGAGACTTTCATCTCTGCTTACAGAAATTGCTTAGTTTTGTTTAAATAAGTGCTTTTACTCTGACATTTACATCATGAGCATGTGCCAATTATTATTATTATTATTGTTGTTGTTGTTATTATTAATGCTCAGGCAAGATGCAGATTTTCATTCTGGGCTTCAATGCATGAAAAATAAATGTCTTCTGTGATCAGTTAACTATTCTAATGGCAGGAACTTCACAGTTTACTCAAACATGCTAAGAAATATTTTCAGTCATCAAAATATACCAGCATAGTAATGTACTGTCCACAGTCAACAGGAAACAAGGAATATCTAGGAAAAAAACAGAATTGTACTGTACCACTCATATGTTCTTCCAACCCTTCCATGCAAACGGTAAGCTAAATCGCCATACCCTTGTCAGGCAAACTTATCATTCAAGCATTCTATAGAGATTAGAATGGTTTCTCCTAATGAACTCAGTAAAAATCACTGATTAATTCACTTGGATAACTAGTTACTACAATTCTCAAAACAAAATGTACTGTGCAAGATAAGAAACGGCACTGTGATGATCCCTGGTGCAACAGTTGCTACAATAAGAGAAAAATCTTAAAAGATAAAAGGAAGTCAAAAAACTTTATTCACACCAGAAACACAGACTTCAAAATATATATAAAAAAAAAAAATCAACTTTTGTGCTTCCTTAATATTAATCGTCATCTTCTTCCTCTTCATCGCTGATCACGTATTTCTTATGCTTCTTACTTGCTTTGTCATCATCCTCTGCTTTTCTCTTTCCAGAAGGTTCACCTTCCTAAAGGCAAAAAAGGACAAAAATAAACCAACACACTTCAAGCTAAAATAAAAAACTCAGAAGAAGAACAAAAAGACCAAAATTTTGCTTTCTTGTAAGAAAAGCAAAATTATTAGTTCTAGTTTTTCTATTTTGTGCTACTGTGATGCAGGACTGCTTATGTATCGGTAAGTTCAGTCAACGTGGCTACCAGTCTCAAACCCCGACCTGAGAGGGTCCACAATACAGCTGCAGCTCCATTTACCTCAACGGACATGCAACCATCTCTGCTTCAAACTGAACTACGGCATGGAAGTAATTTGTGTCATAATCTGGATTTACGGCATGTGCAGTATCATTCTCAGCAAGTCTTACGAGCATGGGCAATTCCTAGAATTTGTAGTGACTTTTTCAACATGCAGAAGCTCTCTCTTCGGGCAGCCTGGGTAGCTTTGCTAAGTTTTCAGATGATTGACACTTGTATGCCCTAAATTACAGCTACTGAAGCAAAGAAATTCATTAAGTGGGTAGGCATTTTGTTTGTTCATTAAACAAAACACTAAACCACTCTCTGGCATAAAGGAAAAAGACTGATGAGAAACCACTAGTGCTGAGGATCACCACCAGTTTACAGTCCAAGAAATAGAGTAGTTCAGGAGGCTTCAAAGCTGGTCAAAGGAACTCAAATCATTGAGTTAATTATGGTATTGCTTGCAAACGGGTAATGACTTTTATAGGCTGGATGCCCAATTTTTAGCACCTAAACATAGAGGCAACAGGTTGATTTTTATTCCATGTGCATTTACACCAGTTCAGTTTAAATCATCCTTCCAAACAACATTTTAAATCAGAATGCTACGAAAATGTTTAATCAAACTACAAATCCCTAGTTGTTAATACAAAACTCATCAATTTTGACATGAAGAACAAGTGGTAACTCAATTATTGTTTAAAAAGAAGACTATCTTTAAAAATACCCTCAAGTCTAAGTAACCTCATCCCTTTTTCCATTTGTTGGTTTTGGGTTTTTTTTTTTAAAAAGCAACACATATTACCTGCATTTTAAGAAGCAGCAAAGATTGAGTTTAATGTTTAGTTAACTTTAATGAATTATTAGAGTCCCAGAACTCTAATGAATATTTTTTTATTCAAAGCGTTTTATTCTATATTAACATATTAAGTTAGTACAGTGAGAATCTCAGTTAGGAATGAATTTTAAGCATGGAAAACAGACATTAGTAGGGGTGGGAATCTCAATGATGGCTTCTTCCTCAGAACAAGCATTCTCTTGTAATCTAGCTAGGGTATTGTTAAATGATTCATCTTCCTGTTTAGCAGAATTACCATAATTAATGGGGATAAAGTAAAACTACTTGCCGTGTGGTGATCAAGTGTATTAATAATAGATTGATGTTTTCAGTAATGGTAACAAATTATTACCCGGACAAAGATTTGCGCTGTGTTGTTGACTGACAGCACATAAAAGCACGTCTGCGTACAAGGAAGTCCGTGTTTCACGTATGCGGATACGTATTACAAATACCGTACTTCCTACGTGGTGGCTGAAAGTAAGTAGTGGTGCATCACTGGTTTTTTGCTCGTAATACTGTAGCACCCCTCCGTGGCCCTGATGGGAATATTACCTTTAAGTCACGTAATTTTAAAATGGAGGCTATTGTTCCTCAAGCAGCAGAGAAATGCTGCTGACTAGACCTTTTCTTCCGAGAGACTGGAATTGCAAAGTCCTGACGTTGCTATGTCATAAACCAACAACTAGTAGTGTCTTACAAATAAACAATTCAATCTCCACTAACACACACTAGCAGAGCTCACAAAATTACAGTTTTGTCTACATGCCTCGCTATGGCTGTCTCCAGGATTACTGTCATATTTTCCGAAATATTAATTTTTCCTCACTGTATAATAAAAAGCCAGAATCTATGTCTTTAAAAGAAAAACTAATTTTTACTTCTGCTTCGTATTACAATGCCTGTTAGTGCAAATACTCAGCTGACAGTAGAAGAGGAGTAGTGTCACGGCAGCAAGAACATGCATTCAGAATGTAGCCAACATCCAACAGGCTGGGAAACGAGACATGCCTCCCGAGAAGCTTACAGGAAGCACAGTACAGAAATGCAAATGAGAACAAGCTTGCTCCTTCAAAAATTAAGATTTCTTACATTATAGAGGTATGTGTCATACCAAAAACTGTCATACGTCGGTCATTTTTAAACACAACTTTGGAATTTCAGCAGCTGTGATTACAGAAGTCTGACATGCATTCATTCACTAGAAGGACACATAGCAAACCACGCTGCAAAATTACTCTGTTAAGAAGAAAGGGATGTTTTATTATGGAAGCCTCTGAAATTCAAGAATAAGGTTCTAGCCACTTCAGCAGCTATTAGAGTAGCACACTAGGTATGACTGTAGGAAATCAACTGAAAGAAATCTTAGGGCAATAGTTAAAATAATTTAAACATTTAAAAATAATCTCTTAAAGGAAATGGTGATATAAAGCATTAAAAAAATATTCCATAAGCTTACACTGACCGACTCAAACTTCCTTTTTTTAAACTTCTGCATGATAATTCTATGCATAAACATTTAAATAAAATATAATTTACAGTAAAACAGGACAGGGAGATTAATCAAACTAGCATGCCAGTGTAAAAACATCTCTCATAACCTACAAGGCAGTAATAAGAACCTATGAAGCTAAGTTAATTTGTATTTATTGTTCTGCCACGTAAGTGAAGGTGACTATCGGCAGAGCTCCGGTGTGTCCAAACTACCGCTCCTAAACCACGCTTGGCTTGAGAGAAATGCAAGCACGGCTGCAACTTGGGGCTGCACTGTATTGATCAACAGCAAGATTACAGTAATACAGAGCTGGCAATGTCTAAAAGAAAGCAAACTAATGGGCTACTAAAACCAAGCAGGCCAAACACCTGACCCAACCCAAATCCCTCTTGAACAGGGCAGTGGGAAGCCTGGGAGCCAGAGTCAATTGCCCTTTGTCATGAATTCCAAAGTCCCCTCTTCTTTCAGCTTCCCAAGGTACACAGTAAATGTCCTGTGGCTCTTTGCCACGGAAGCATTTTACAATGAGGAGCAAGGGTCAGGAAAATAGACTACACAGGTATAGCTGATACAGGCCAGAGTCCATATGCTTCCTGGCTCCACTTCTACCACTGGATGGAAATAGTTGTTTTAATCTCAGGAACGGTATCTGTCAATTTTGAAAAGTGTTACACTGCAGTGCTGTATCAGAAGTGACATTACTTGAAATGAACTAAACCTCAAGACGTGATATACACAAAGATTCATTTGCTTATACCCAGCAGTGGTAAATTACAAACCAATAAAACACAATTTCAGAAGACAAAACAGCATCACTGCTGTAGCTAACAGTTAACTCGATCACGGCCTCATGTTTAGGATGATACTTGGGTGATGGATAACGTCTATTTAGCAATGGACATTTACTCTTTTTAATTGAGTTTTTTAACTCTTCTATTTAAAAAGAGCAGAATTACTATGTGAAAATGCTTCCGCTATTTCCATAATAAACAGGAGAGGACCATGTAGCTTAGGAGACAACACTGCACTAAGATTCCGATATTAAGTCTTCTCACTCATTGCATAATTTTGGTAAGTCATTTTACATAACTCTGCATAAATTTTTCCGTCTTTAAATCAGCAGTAACAATAGTGACCTCCTTTGGGAATCACTCAGGTCTACGAACTAATGCAGCGTATAAGAAATTGGTGATTAATTACCGTGGAAAGCATGCCAAGTCAAATAATACATTCATCACAGCATAAATGAAACTACGAAAGTCTCAGCTTTAAAAAATTAGATTTAGTGCAGGAAATGTTCCTGACTGAAAATGAGTAGCTTAAGAACAAAATCCTTTTCTTACCTCATCACTAGTAAGTTTCTTTGCCTTGAGTAGTCTTTGTGTTTTATCTTCATCTGAGCCCTCATCACTGTCAGAAGAGTAGATTCTAGCACGTTCCTCTACAGAGAAAAATGAAAAGACAAATATTTATCTGAAATCGGTGAGGAAGAGAAACTATTAAAAATAATTATCTTACATTTAGTCCCACAAAAAGCTGGCAGAATCTAACCCCAGAGCGAACAAAATAAACTTATACGAACTGAATTCATGTCTCCTCATGTATCAAATGAACTGGCAAAATACCATCTTACCAGGACTCTCCTGTGAAATTAATCCATCTGAATCACACAGGCCCTACTTACGTGCTGGTAAGGTTTATTATTACCTCTGATGCCACCTTTGTATCTGTTTTTGATAGCTGCTAGACTGATTGCATCATCTCCCTCATCCTCTTCATCATAGCGATCAGGTTCTAAATAATTTGCACTCAGACCACGCTGATGCTGCTTCTCCCGCATTCTTCGCTGCTGAGATTCTCTACGAATGGAAGCTCTTAATCTCTCCTCTTCTTTCTGTCCAAAGAAAGAAGCAATATATAAAGACTGAGGGGAAAAAAAAAAAAAATACTGAAGAGCACCTTGTATTCTACTGTAGCTTTTGAAATAATTTCACAGCAGTGTAAAGACTGTACATAGTCTGATTTTTTTGTAATCTGTAAGGTTAAGCAAACTGCACCCCTGGCTAACAACTCTTGTCTGTAACTCCAAAATACACTCAGTTTTTCATGAAGTCATAAAACGTTCAGAAATGTTCAGCTGTATTACAGTTGTGATTCTTTAGATTAAATCAGCAGATAGGAGAGTTCCGTGCCACAATACCTTAATCATTTCTGTGCGCTGAGACTCTGGATCGCGACCTGCCATTGGCAAAATACGAATTTTCTGGGTCTTTGAACATCTATCTGCCAGAGACAGAGTCATCTTCCTGTGAGTGGCACTGTCCGTAGAGTGTGGCCTGTGAAAAAATTGCTAGGGGTTAAATACTTCGTAAAGGAATGTATCCATTTTTAAAGGACAACGGTAAGGCCAGCATACTTAAGATTTCAAAGATTCATCTGCACAGAAGTAAAAGCATCGTCCTTTTATTTATTTATTTATTCATGTGCATTGTAACGGCTACTGGAGACACCAATTCCTCTCTCAGCAAACCATGTGCAGTCCATTACCAGCCTAAATCATCATCCTCACATTTCACATCAATATCCCAAGACATAATCATCATCTCGATAGCAACTGTGCATCAGAAGAAAGGTTAATTTCAGGGAATATTAATATTCTTTCTGATTCAGATGAGGACTTGCACTTAAAAATGCAAATTAAAATATATATAAGAAAATACATGTAGCCTACATATCGCAGCGAATAGCGTATTAACCTTTCAAACTGGGACACCTAATTTAGGAAAAACCTTATCGAAAGACTGACTTTGGAAAATAGCACATCCTTATTAAACAGTTAAGCTCTGAAGGTTTACAAACTAGTATCTCTAAGTTTTACATACTAGCTACCAACACTTAATTGCAAAAGTAGTATCCACATTTGATATAGAATAGCATGTTTACCTGAAGGTTAACTTTGTCTTGAAAACAGCCTGTCCTTGTAGACCTGTCCCTTGTCTGATAAACAAATGGTTGTGATCTCCCTGTAGCGGCGCCTTGTACACGTCAAAGACCTCATTGCCCAAGTGGAGAGACATGCTTAAAAGAGATTCATGTATCAGTTACTTGAGAAAGCCACTACAATCTATTTTTTGCCTCATTTAATAAATGGAGAAAGCCTTCATGTTTCCTTTTCATATACAGCCAATAATTAGATCTCAATCCGAACTAAGCAGAGCATAAAATTTTCAAAGCACTAAAATAATTTCTGCTGTGGAGAACTGACATCAAAGTTTGTTGACCTTCCAATTTTGCACACCACGGCACTTCACTGTAAGAACTGCATTCCTTCAGTAGCAAAAAGTCCAAGCTAACCTTCCATCCGACCATTTGACTATCCGTGCATTACTTTCTCTGATCTCATTCCCTTCCTCATCTCGTCGCATCCGCCATCGTATTGTGTTTTCTACCTGTGGGGAAAAAAAAACCCAAAACACTTTTTCTAACTCATAGTAAGGAATACTGTGGTAAAATATACTCTATATAGGTCAAGAATTACAGTTAGAAAGGCTAGATAATTTGCTGCACGATGCAAAGAAATGACGGTGAAAGGTATTGCTTTTATAGGTGAAAAGCAGCCGTCAAGCCTTTTTTTAATTTATTACTAAAATGGACCAATTTTTCCCAGCACTGAACTGCTCCACACTTTCATAATCTGAACCGTAACTCAAAACACCATTTTGAAATACCTGAAACAGACTTTGAAGACATGCGGCTAGATAAGTTCAAAAAAGAAAATCAACATTATACCTTGAGTTTTAACCTAGTTCTACCCTCTTCATCAAGCATCTCCTCATCTTCAAATTCATCTTCGTAATACTGGGGATCAAAAGGTCTGCAATAAATTATATAATAGAGCCTTTACTCTTCTAAAAATTAATCCAGATTATTCTAGAGTTGTGCAAAATAACAGGTGCTTGAAAGGTTTGAATTATACACTGCACACAACAGTAGGCACTGCAGCTGCAAGACGGCCATTTCTGCAGTACCGTAATTTACTGCATTGATTCTCCACCACGGGAGGCCTACCCAAGTGTCTCCCCTACCATCAATTACAGCCACTTTAACATTCAGACCCTCTGAATGGCTCTAGCTAAAGAAAGCAAGTCTGCCTCAGAAAATACTGTTTCCTTAGTATCAGGATGATGAGGTCAGGGTTCAGTCTGGAACAAAATATATACAGTATTATACAGAGAAAATAAAAAGAAAAATTATCATCTTATAAACGTGGTGAATTAGGGATTTTCTAAGAGCACAAGCTTTGTCGTTTTTTTATTTGAATCTCAAAACCAACGAAAGGGAAAGGAAGATGAGATTGTTTTTCCCCTCTTCCCTCAAAAAACCTGAGGACGGGGGTGGGAGTGAGTGGGGGAAGGCCATTCCCTAGCCTCCTTCCTAATAGTTTCCAGGCTGCTGCAAGGGGAAGAAGTGATAAAGAGACTCTGCTACTGTGCAATTCTATTTTCAGTCCTGTCTGACCCCCAGAGATCCTCAGGACTTCTCTCACTGATTACAGCCACTACCCGGATTCTTAACAGTTCTCTCCTGAAAGAGTCCATAGCACGAAAGCCAGGAAGAATGATTTAACTAACGTATGACAAAACCAATGCTACACTGCCAGCTAACACGACTCCTATTAAACGATGCAATAAAGTTGCTTAACAAAACACTTGAAGAGACGGATTTAAGAGCAGTTTACCAGAAGTGCTGAAGGTGGGCTTTAGGGCCAAACCTATCACAAACAACTCTAATAATTTATTTTGTTTCTCCTTATCAATTCCAGAAAATTTCTTTAGCTTGGGTTAGGTAAATAGGAAAATGAGTAATCAGCCTCTTCACAGTCAAATAGCACATTTAGCACACACAAATAAAAAAGGGCTTATTCTAAAATTCAAAATGATGTTTTCACTCCAAAGTGCATAAAGATCCCATGCATTTGGCTTTCACATCTCTGAGAGTCTGAACCCATGTTTAAAATTCAAGTGATAGCATGTGCTTTCAATTAAATCATATTTTTGTTTTTTAAAGACAAAAAGTTATTCAATCAAGCTGAAACCCAAGCTCATAAGAAAATTACTCAGCACTTGATCAGACAACAACAATAGATACTACTATTGACTGGTAACAAACAAAAGCGTGCAACTTAATGTCAACTACTTTAAATAATTTGGCTTTCACATCTCAGAGTCTGAGCCCATGTTTAAAATTCAAGTGATAGCATGTGCTTTCAATTAAATCATATTTTTGTTTTTTAAAGACAAAAAGTTATTCAATCAAGCTGAAACCCAAGCTCATAAGAAAATTACTCAGCACTTGATCAGACAACAACAATAGATACTACTATTGACTGGTAACAAACAAAAGCGTGCAACTTAATGTCAACTACTTTAAATATGGCCAACATATTTAATTGTGTTACTAAAACAAAAGCAATACAGGGAAACACTAAAAAACCTCATCAATCATGTATTTAATGTGCAATTACCTGGGCTCCACGCTAAGGAAGTTGGGCAGCTTCACAAAATACAAATCATTACCCAAGTCCGTGTTTACTTTTGGTATTTCTACCTCTATTCTAGTCTCTGGAATAGGCTCTTCTTCCTGCTGTTCTTGACTCAGTCCATTCTCATCCTAATGAAAAAAAGGCGAATAGGAGCGTAAGTGAAAAAAGTCTATCTGGCTACTGGTGCTCTAATAAGCACTTACATTTTGCTTGAAGAAAAGTCATCCATATGCACAGCGAGAGATGGGGAAGCTTTGGGTGAAGGAGCTCGCACGTTTTCAGTGAAAGCAATCCAATTCAGCATTTTCATGTGCCACTTAAAGTGATTTCAAATACCAATGCAAACTCAAGAGACCAAAGACAGTAAGGAGACAGCAAAGCAGCCGACATACAGTTTTCAGCTACGCACTGGAGAGTAAATGGGGGACAACTTTTCCCAGATAAAAAAAAATATTTTTATTGTATTATCTCAAGACCCAAAATGAAAATATTTCTCAAATAGCTGTACTAAGGTACCAAAGACAGCTATGACTTTGCATTTCCCTTGATGGCAATCAAAACTACTCAGTATATTTCTTTCAAGTACAAAAAGTGGAGCAGGAATGGGGGAAGGCAGATAAATGAATCCATCTGATATCGCAGTGTATAAAACTTTAATACTTCTTTTTGCTAGGGCAAAATTATCTGTAATGCTTACTTAATGCTGTTAGTCTTTTTTTCACTAAAATATTATCAAACTCAATCAGTGTTCTGCACTTCAGAGTGGGATGGCATGTTAATTATTTAAAAAGTCAAGTCTACTCACAATGGGCTGTCCTGGAGTTGGTGGCTTGTCTTCTCCATCACTCCCTGAGGAGATGTCATCTGCACCTCCGAACAGATCCATGACATCTGCATGCTCTTGAGCAGAAAAATTACTATTTTAAAATACATATACAAGTGCGCACACCCCCCTACATGTAAGCACACTCACAGAAAAAAAGATTAACACATCCTTCACTTTTATTACCACTTAAAATTACCTACAAAGGTTAAAAATTGCGAATGTTTATGAAGACGCGTTGTTCCCCTTATCCTGAAAAACAGTTTTCCCTTGTATTTTTAAGTTAAGGATTCAAGGTATGTTTTTCTGAAAAGGCTCTATCAAATAAGAGAATCTAGCTGAAAAATGGCAACAGAAGAATCAAGAGTATAAGACCGTCCTTTACTCAAGTAAACAACTTAAATATATGTAAACAGCAACTTCATTACGCGTTTTGGAGTTTTACTTCTCAGAAGACTCAACACCTCTTTCTCAGCCAGCTAAACATCACAAAAGCCAGTACAGCTTCTCTGGGCTGCTCTGATTAGAGGCACCATTTCTTAACACCCTTCAGTAAAAATGTGCGAAACATGACATTCGCAAAAGAAAAGCTCTGTCTCTCATGAAGGAAAATGAAAAACTGATAGAGCTAACTAGAGATAATCAGCAGAAACGCAGCGTGTACTTCCCCACACAGAATTCTTGCTGTGCTGTTTTGTTATTTCCATGGCACTATAGTTACACCGTATAGCAAGCGCTATCAACTTTATCAAGTTCTGTAGCAGATGAATGGCGCGCTTAAGATGAGGATTAAATGAACCAAATCCCCACAAAACAACGCCACCATTTACCTTTCTGTCCTTCTGTATCGCTGTCCACTTCTGAATCCGATGCAATCGGTTTCTTTCGCTTCATTCGCAGAACTTCATCTTCGCTATCGCTGCCCCTTGCAGACTCTACTAAGGAGCATAATTAGTCTCAGCAAATGAAAAATTTTGTTCCACGTTATTTTAAAATTCCTTTGTACTAATAAGTTGAGTCAGATGAAAAGGAATTTAGAAGTGCTGCATAAAAAAAAACATTACAAAGATGACCATAGTTGAAAGCTACGTGATTAATGCCTTTACATTGAAGTCTGAATCTTTTCAGGCCAATATAAATGAAACAATAAAGAGAGATCAAACCAGAAGCAAATTATTACCACTGCATTCAGTCCTACCAGATTTATGCTCTTGGTCCTCCTCATCGGAGTGCTGGGGCCTTTCGTCATCGTCAGAGTTCTGCATCTTCTCCTCGTCAGAATGCTGGGCCCTTTCGTCATCATCCGAGTTCTGCATCTTCTCCTCGTCTGAGACCTGCGGCCTCTCCTCATCATCGGAGTTCTGCATTTTCTCCTCGTCCGAGTTCTGGAGTCTCTCCTCATCGTCAGACATCTGCGGCCTCTCATCTTCATCAGAGTTCTGCACCTTCTCCTCATCATCAGAGTTCTGCTGCCTCTCCTCGTCGTCAGAGTTCTGCTGCCTCTCCTCGTCGTCTGACTGATCGCTTTTGTCCTCCTTGCCCCACTTCTCATCCTCTGAATGTGCTTTTTCAGAACCATCACCCTCTGAATGATGACTGCCTTCATCCGACCCATGCCCGCGATCATCCTCTTCATCATCGTGAGCAGCTTCTGAAACGCTGTGCTGGTCCACGTCTGACTGATCGTTATCTTCACGCTCAGAATGTCCCGAAGCTTCAGATCGATTGTAGGATCTTTCCGAGTGGTTGTCACTCCCTGTGTGATGGGATGCCCCTTCATCCTCACTATCATCTCCAAATAACTCCTTATTACTCGGTTTTATCGCCTCCCTGTCATCATCCTGGTCACTGTCGCTTCCAGAAGCATTGCTACCAGAGCCAGCATTCTCCTGATCGGAATCAGATTCAGAGCCAGAATCGGAATCTGCAAAACAAACATCACCCTTTCAAGGGTTAAAATGTCCCTACAAGGATGCACGTAAGATGATGGGCATTCATTTAAAAAAAAAAAAAAAAACAACCCAATAAACCCAGAGAGAGAACTTACAGAGCTGTAAGGAAGAACTATAAAAGTTACCTAGAACAATAAAATAAAATGCCTACTAATAAAGGCACAGCCAATGAAGGACACAACGGAAAATAACGGATGCCACATAAAGTTTCAAACCACCAGCTGTTGTCTAAGATTCTGAAGTTGTAGGAAGAATAAGCAATTATACAACGGTAAAGAAAATAAAATTCGAAACAGCGAGGGCTTAAAATAAGCGAATACATACACAGGGCTTATGAGATCCTACAAATCTAAAACCGTCACCGTTTCTTTAGTCCAAGTTGGCCTGTGTACCCTGACACGTTTGTTACAACGGAGCTACTCTTGAACGCGGAGGTTGTTGGACGCAGTTTCAAGCAGGGAAAGAAAAAGGAACATCTGCCTTGACAAATAATTGACAGAAACCAGGCCAAGCGCTTTAAAAACATACAAATGACTTAAATCGGGAGGCGTCCCAGCGTGTTTCCTTAGACGCCGACGACAGCTGAAACCTTCCCAGGTAAGAAGGGGCAAAGGGGCCACACGCCCGGTTCTCGCCCTCTCAAACCCCAAGGGCTCCAAGCGCGCAGGCGGCTCGAGGTCACCCCGCTCAGAAGCGCCCTTCGCGAGCCAAGCGCTTTAAAAACATACAAATGACTTAAATCGGGAGGCGTCCCAGCGTGTTTCCTTAGACGCCGACGACAGCTGAAACCTTCCCAGGTAAGAAGGGGCAAAGGGGCCACACGCCCGGTTCTCGCCCTCTCAAACCCCAAGGGCTCCAAGCGCGCAGGCGGCTCGAGGTCACCCCGCTCAGAAGCGCCCTTCGCCTTTGTCCCGACCGCGAGGCTCCCGCGGCGGCGGGGGGAGACGCTCGCCGCACGAAACGCTCGCCGCACGCTGCTTCCTCCCCGCTGGGAGACCGGGGTCTTCCCTTCAGAGCGCAAAAGGGGAGCGCTGGAGGAACCAGAG
>NW_008795035.1:1273916-1301290 GCF_000699145.1 Aptenodytes forsteri
CACCCCGCCGCACACGGTGCTACCGCACGGATACTCCCAACTAACGGGCCAGCTCCTGCTGCCCAGCACAGGTGGCCCTGCTCCACCGACGCCGGGTTTAAACGCAAGCTCTCCCTGGGTTCCGCGCTTGCAGCCAGACCTGGCTCCCGCTTCTTTGACCTCCGTGTTGAGGGGGGCCCCGTGTCTCCATCGGCGAGACAGGTGGAAGGCCCTTGCCCACCGCGGCTGAGAAGGGGATCCTCGGCCGTTTGTCGTTTTAGCCTGCAGAAAAGGAGGCTGAGGGGAGACCTCATCGCTCTCTACAACCACCTGAAAGGAGGTTGTAGCGAGGTGGGGGTCGGTCTCTTCTCCCAAGTAACAAGCGATAGGACGAGAGGAAATGGCCTCAAGTTGTGCCAGGGGAGGTTTAGATTGGACACGAGGAAAAATTTCTTTACTGAAAGAGTGGTGAAACATTGGAACAGGCTGCCCAGGGAAGTGGTGGAGTCCCCATCCCTGGAGGTATTTAAAAGACGTGTAGATGAGGCACTTGGGGACATGGTTTAGTGGGCATGGTGGTGTTGGGTCAACAGTTGGACTCGATGATCTTAAAGGTCTTTTCCAACCTCAATGATTCTATGATTCTTTACGCCCGCCCGTTGCCAACTGTGGCTGAACTAACGCTGCACAAAGCAGCCGCACGTCCCACCCCATTTCTTCTTTTCTTGCACGGATGGAACAGGCATGACAATAAGCTGTCACTCCGTTTATGGGCTCTTGCACACCCTCCTGCTGCCTGCTGTGTGAAAATCGAGCTCCACGGCAGCAGCCCTTGACTTCCAGAGGTGCCGTGTGGTCACTCACTTCCCTACCAGAGAAGAAAAAGCAATGGTTTGACATAAACACACGCGTCAACTTTAAGCAAGTCAGTGTACTATTTAAAAAATAAACAAACAAACCCCCAAACCCACAAGAATACAGTACTTTAATCATCCAAAACTTTTACCGGTTTACAATCTGACAGCATATAGTGCCGATGTGCTAAAACGCTCAATTCATGTTTCCTCAGTGGAAATCTAAATTGAACACTTCCTCGTTTGTAGCTTACAAACAGTATTACTCAAGCTGTAGAGAGAACGAGGCTATTTCTCTAAAATACAACAGTAAAAAGATAATTGCTTTGGAATATACGCTATGTTTCCATGCCTAGCTTGGAACCAACAGAATCAACATACATGGTCATTTGACTTCTGCATTAAGCCTGAAAAATAATCAAGAAGAACAAAGCATCACCTCTTTTGGAATGAAAGACCTTGTGTTTATGGTAGCTGGTTATCAAAGTAATACCACTTTTGCACTCAAAAATAATGAGGTCGTACACAAGATCTCACTACACTTGATAGCATTACATCAGAGTGTTCACTTTGCTTGTTGAGACTGTTTACGATTCCTGGCTACAGACTGAATTCCTTCATTTATTTCAAAGAGGACACACTTTGCAGGCACAAAAGCGATTGCTGTAACTGTTCCGTGCACCATGCCAAGTGTCTTGCAACAATTTGGAAGGCCAAACCCTTCTGGTTGAAAAAACCCACTAGTTTTTTTTCATATGCCCAAGGATATCTGTCCTGAAAGTGCCAGTAAGTAGTCGAATACTTAGCTGCTGTCTACGGAGCTAAACCAATTACTATAAGGTCCACTACCATGATCTGTGACAGGACACCTGAGAGTTGCAGCTTAAAAGCCCCTTGCCTTTGATTGGAATATAAATCATTAAGCAGCTAAACTTGATTTAATAAAGTAGGGAGGGGGATTTAGCAGGGATTTAGGCTATCATTTCCATATTCCAGCCTTTCATTTTTCTCCTTCAAGTAGGAGGTAACTGCCTAATCTTGTTAGATAACGATAAAATAAATCATCATAGAATCACAATACATGAACAGATTCCATGACCGCGCAGCCCTTCAACAAATGAAGGAAGACATTGCAGCCTGTTTTTTGACACAAAATGATTATGGTGCCTAGCAAATAAAAAGTAAAGTACAGCTTTAGGCAACTCAGCATATGACATGCTTTGGCCATGTTTATACAGCACTGCCTGTAAAAAGACACTTAACTTGTCACTTTATGCATACCATATAAGAACTTAAATTTCAAAATCTAAAAAGTTCTTTAAAACTTACAAAAGCCAAAACCAAAAGCAGCCCTTTTTGTTACTAGTCAGATCACTTCTAGTTGTTTCGAATCATAGTATGTATAAGCCTTTGGTTTTAACAGAATTAATCCCGACTTGCTTTTCAGAGCACACATTTATTTGTAATTATAATAAAAGGCCGATTTTGAAATAGGAAAAAAAAGTGTTCTTCCACAAGTATAAACCAGTTATATACATCCTCACTGAAGGCACTATAGTTTAAAATTCTCTGTACAGTTGCAGTAAAATTCAAAGTCACCTCCGGAATAAAGTCTGTCTTTAAAGATCCAATACAAGATTTGCAGCAAATTACAACATGGGCACAGTGTCAGAGAGTTGCTCTGGTAGATTTTTATAGTATATACAACCTGATGCAAAAATCTCAGTCCAGTATGTTTTCTATACATAAAATGCTCATCATACTATGATCCTTTGATGAAAACAGTTGTCAGCTGAATTCTCTGTTGCTATAAATATAGCCGAGCAGTCCTTTCGAACATTTTTGTGAGTTTATGATCTCATGACAACACTGAGCAAACTAGTACAGTCCAGTCCAAACAGACCTACACCAACAAGCCTCCAGATTTTCATATTGTTTCAAAGAAGCATACTGTGATTAGGTACAGAAGTTGAAGTGATTCTTGTTGCCTTATTAGTTTGCCTAGATATAGAACTTTAAATACTTTAATAATCACTACGCCATACAGATTTGACACTGCATATTGATTAATCTCCGCATGTCTTATGTAGTGTTTCAACGTCAAGACGTAAGTAGAACAGAAAAATCCTTTCCTAAAAGTGTTACCTCATTGCTTTATTAAAAAATGATAGATTGAGAGGAAGTACTAATAGCTTAATACAACAGCTTGAAAAAAAGGATTTTTCCATTTGCCAGCAACTTAGGACAGTGGTTTTACAGTTAAGGCTGCTTTTCCTGTACAGAATTACGCAGAATTTAACAACTGCATGTCCACTACTTCTAGAGAAATTGATACTTATGAATGTAGATAAGGATTTTTAAACAAAGAATATAAACTAAATAATGCTGATGAAAACATGAAATCAGTCTAAAAACATATCCAGTTTAGATACAGAGCAAGATACAGTTATGGGACCTTTTGAAAAAGACTTTAAGGATTTAGGTGTAATAGAAAAACTGTCATTTTGCAAGGCTCCTACTTTTTTTTTTTTTTTGCAAGGCTTCCACTTTTTTATTAGTCCCTCAAATCTCTTGGGAGAAGTCCTTAGCCAATTTATTTTTGTTTGGTTTAAAGGGATGTCTTTAAACTTAATCACAGTATCAAGAACTAATAAAAAACTAAAAAAGTAGAATTACAAATAAGACAGCGGTGAAAGATTTCTCTTCAGTGCATATGAACAAGGCTGAACAGCTCTACACCATGAGCCCAACTGTTGTGTGAAGAATCCCTTATCACGAACGCATTGTTTTCAAGAATATACACACCCCTCCACGTAAATAAGCACCCACAGATTTTCTAGCAAACATTTCAATTGGGTCATTATCTGCCCAGTGATCTCGAATGTCCCATTCTTTGCCTACAGACAATTATACCATTGATTTGCAATTACATTTTAGTAGAAAGCACAGCCGAAGTCTTGAAATACAAAAAGTTCTTTAAAAAAAAAAAAAATCAATCAAAAACTATGGTACAGAGACCGGTGGAGTTACTGTGTCTCAATCTGAAAAACGTGATGCATACCAGCAGATTATTAATATAGCTTTGCTTTAAAAGGAATGGGGTTTCCAGTCTTTTCCCTTCTAACCCAGGTAAATGTAGTCCAAGATTGCCAAAGCCCACGGTGATGAGCGTGCCTTGACGACCCTTGAAATCTCCACACAGTTTTGACAACAAGATCTGCTAGTTGTCTCCTTCAACCCTTCTCTTGCGAACTGTAACGAGAGAGGAGAAAAAAAATAATGTTTTACTACTTTATCATTGTAACTACTTTTCATATTTCTACAACATCAACAGTTACTTTGCCACAAAGTTTCACATAGTACAATTTAAGGTAATTAACACTTAGTATTATCCATCATTTTAAGCTTAGGCTTTAGCAGTGCTTATTGCGTTATTCATGAACAGCTTCAAATATTTGTGAGGAGAGACTTGTGGGAAACATTGATCACTCATGTTTGGTAAGCAGATTTAGCCAGTAGTATTTTTTACATTGCAGTTTTCTAGTGGTGCAGAATTACGTTTACATGGCTTCAAAAGAAACAGTACAAGAGTTTCACAGGATATCTAATAAGATTAATACACTTTGCAAAAAAAAAAAGATGTTACATTCAGTAGTCTAAAACATTCCATTTATTAACAAAAATATTAAATTGTCAGAAGATGCAAGACCAACAAAAATTTGTGAATAAAATCACTAAAAGCTCACATGCTGTTTAGACTTAAGAATATGCAAGATTGACTGAATGACTGGAGTTTTGCTCAATATTTGTAGTATTTTTAATTGATATTCTCTTTTTCCCCTGTCAAATTGCGTTTTCCTTTTCTGTGCAGACATAACAAATGAGGCTAAGGGTCTCAGAAATTATATAGGACATCTCCATTTTGTTTAAAAAAAGTGGAGCAAGCATATCTATATAAGAAGAAAGTGATTCTGTTCTCAAATCCACTCCTTGGAAATTATGTAGTTTTAAAGATATTTGCAATTTGAGTTGATCTTCTTTACCTTCAGATCAAAAAAACAGAGGGAAAGCTGTTTTCTTTCCCCTCCCTCTTCCTGTCTCAAGAAATGCTTTAGATAGTCTAAAGAAACAATCAGAATAGAATCACACCAGAATTTTACTCTTTACAAAGCCAATGTATTGCTCGCTTTGAGAGTAACCCACAGACTTATCTCCATTTGAATCCAAATCGTTTTCATCAGTGACAGAAGTTATGCATACCTGCTTTCATCAAATCGCAAGAACAGATGGAAGAGTTGCCAACCTTACACTTCTCCAATCATGCAGTTAAAAGCAACACGTACACAGTTTCAGACAAAGAAAAGGGAAGTAGTACAACACAGTGTAAAGAAGGGAGAAAGAAGATGTAGACTATTTTTTTTAGAAGAAACGTACAAAGACAAATGAGAGGATTTGAACATCTCAGTTTTCAGTGCTCAATACCCAACTGGGTATTCAGAGTGACCCGTCTCTGTAGCTTCAGGGCTGGAGAGATGAAAAGGTATTTGCAGAAACTTTTACTCGCATACTCCAGACTAAGAAAGCAAAGAAAAAAAGGCAAGATATCAATAGAAACGTAGATTTCCAACAGTCAAACACTAAAATGAGAACTAGAGAAAAGAGAAAACTTGAAAGAGAGACACCTGAAGCGTTACGATGAAAAGATAAGAATAACTGGTTTAGAATCTATTTTGAGAAACAGTTACGCAGTGTCTGAGGGCCTTTCTTCTCTCTCTATGCTCTACTCTGTTACTCCTCCTCCATCGCTTTCAGAGCTGTTCTCCTCCACTTTAAACTTTACTCAGAGGGGAAGCAGATCTTTAAACCAAATTCCAATGTCCTATGTCAGTCCCTCTAATGTATTCCTGAACTACTACTACTACCAAACTGCCTGGCCCGTTTTCACACCGATGAGATGTAATCCTTACCACAAAGCATCTAAAGCCAAAAAGTTTCATTAAATGGAGTTTTAAAATGTAATTCTATTTAAATAGATGGAACACATTATGTCACTGTAGTTGAGAGCTTCAAGTATTTGACATTATTATACAAGCGATTTCCATTCACATGCTATATTATTAACCAATTTTCTGCTGGTCCATTTAGTTAGGACTCTAACAGATGAGCGCCAACAAAACTTACTGCAGCAAATAAAGATGCCACTGCTACCAGCTGCCTTTAAGCGATGCAGGGAAGGTACCTGCACATGAACGGAACCATAAGGGAAGAGACGACCCGGTGCCAGCCTCTGCACATGGCAGTACGTTCAGTTTCACTGCTCAAGCAATGCAAACGAGACTGGGTGTACTGGCATTGAAGAGGGCATCCTGCACTATTAATTTCAAGTACTGCTTTTAAAGAAACGATGAACCTTATCTGAATAAAACTGAACAATCAAAACTATTATTTTCCCTCCCTTTGCCGCAACTCACGTGGAATTTGAATGTTCTTGTTCTAGACTATGCCAAAAATCCTGAACTCATACACCTTAACACTTCGCACCAAAATAATAGGACAACATCAAGCAGCAAGAGAAGAGTAGGAGTAAAGCACAGGAGAAATCTGAAACCGATCTACTCATATTTTGCTATCCTGGTTATGTCAACAGGAAAGCAGAAAAGAGACACCTTTAAAACCTGTGCCACACACACATTCATTTAATAGCCACTCTCTACTGACGGGTCTTACCCAAATCATTATTTTTTGTGATAGCTGCAGCTGCCCTGGCTCGAGGTCCCTGTTGTGTGAAATGGTATCCAAATTTGAGGATCTTGGTGTTTTCTTCAAGCATCTTGGCAATTTCTACTTCTGCGACTGTGCCCAGCTGCTGCCTCTGTTAAAATAAAAGGTACACAAAGACAACAGCGCTTATGTGTATTCACCCTAAAAGAGATCAGAATACTTTCATCATATTAGTCAATAACACGTAGCTTCATCTAAAAGGCAGAAGGTCATAAAACACGTTTGTGCACTTTAAAGCACAAGCAAGCACAAAAGTGACCAGGAATCAACTTCAACCGGATGCTTCTGGGAATCTTAAGGACAATCATTCATGGGGTTAAGATATTTAAAAGTAAAATATTTTGGAAAGTTTATCACAAGCTGCCTTCTAAAAATATTCAGTCAACTAGGATAGACTGATTTTAATTATCATATTATCACCACCTCACTTACCTGATTATCAATTTTGATCTCTGTCAATGTTTCGTTGTCTTTCAGTGCATCGACCAGTGCCAAAATTCCAACTCCAGTGATGAAGTTTGATTCTATGTTTAAACTTTTTAATTTTGTGTTTACTCTCAGCATATCTGCAAGAGCCTTTGAATGCAAGAAAGCATCATTAAACTTTTGAATTTTGCTACAGTACATCATAGGGGACAGTGATAACCATTTCCACTAACTAGTTCAATAGGAGCAACAAGTTCACAGATGCATGGCGTAACTTTGCAAGTTTTCACTTATTATTTGAGGCTGAAGTGAGTCCTCAACCAGGCATTATCTACATTCCCTTTTTAAATAGTATTTAGTCAAGAAAAGGCCTGTCTTTCTCTTGTTACAAACTAAAAAGCTACACAGAATATAAATTGTCTGAAATTAGCATATTGGACCAATTCCATTTTGTAAGCCTTCACAGCCTACAATGAGTAATGCAAGCTGCTAAGTAAAGGCCAAAGAAAGGGCGTTAGTCAACTGAAAGGAGAATTAGATATGGTTAATTTGTAAACAGGAGATCTGACTTTCAAAATGCTTGTGGTAGGAAGAGGTAAAATTCAAAGCTCTAAGCACAGTACCAGCACGTAGTTAAAAGCACTCTTATGGAAATGGCATATACCTGATCTTATTTCTGAGAAAATAAGAAAACAAGAAAAGGTAACTGCTGAGGTTTACTGTCATAAAAAATCATAACCGTCAAATTTTTTTGTATCCAGTCACAATGCAAAAAAACCCCAACAAAACCACACCCGAGAAAACAAGCCTTTATAGATTTTTATTACAAATGTTTCAGTTCTACTGAAAAGGAACTTTTTAATTGACCCAAAACAAAGCTTTCAAATGTTCATTTGTTCATTTAATGGAGTCTTTCAAACTAGTTTTCTTTCTAATTTGTAATTAAAACAAATGCAAAGGATTGTCCTGGCAAAACAGTTAGTGCTGTTTTCTTACGTCTTTATTAGCAAATAAATAAGGTACTGCTTTTGATTCAACATAAGAAAAACAGGACCAGATGAGAAGTACTTAAGTTTCAATTGTGTCAGACTAGATACCTTGACTAATATTATGCTTTATATGCCAATGCTTTAAGCCAATCTTTGTCTAATGTCAACTAGTAATCATTTACCAACTTTGATACAACAAAGGTTTGTTAATGAAAACATACTCTACAGTATAACCGAATTTAATCATTTTCATCCCTGAATATTTAAACAGGATTCAATTCAATCCCTTACCATTGTCTTTCCATCCTAACTTCCCTTGCACCCCACTTAAGCACATTAGAAAAAGTACTTACAACAGCAACAGGATCATTGCTTCGGGTGGCTGCAAGGCTAAAATTCTTCACATGCGTGTTGGTTTCTAAGGCTTTTGCAAATTCTTTCAGCGTTGGAATCGGTATGTTCTTGAATTAAAAATAGCATTTCACTCTCTTGAGATACACAAGTTTAACCCGTCCCCCCAACTTCCTCCATTATCTTATTCTCTTTACAGCAAAATTTACTATAATATTAACTAAGACTGGTCTCCAGCAGTCAAAGTAAAGGCCTACATGTGTAGCAAAGCTGTATGTAAGATGCAACGGCTATTAGAGTCACCAATTCTATAAAGCAAAGTCATCTTTACTACATTGATGCCATTGCCACAATAGAAGTGTTAAAAAATACTTAGCTGACTTGACAAAATTTACATGAACTGAACATTCTTGCTAACTATCAGCATCAAATAAACCTCTCACAAATATAAAAAGATTTAGAGCTTTAAACTGGTGAAACCATTAGCATTTCATTCTCTGTGTTCTATTAAGAGTAATTCCAGAATTCGCCAATTCATAGTTTGATAATTTTTACAGTGTAAAAGGAATAATTTTAGATAATTAGGGTAGCAAATTTCTTAGTTTATTATATCAGAAATTTTGTTCTGTTGCCTTTTTAGGCATTTATTTTGGCCAGCATTTCTCTATTATACAATATTCTTAAACCATGTACGTTATTTTCTTCCTTTAGTAAGGGCAACAAATAGCCCAGGCTGTTAGCAAGGCTGCAGCTAGCAGCCTGTCACTGCTGTCTGCACTGTGAGTCAGCAGTGCTACAGTTCTGTTTTCTTTCACGCAAGTATACGAAAGTTTTAGTCACGTTTAAAAACACAACTGTTACACTTATGAGCAGAAGCTGCCCTAATTGCCGCCAGCTCTTTTGTACAAGAATCAGAAGGATGTCAGGTACAAGTATCACTTTGTTTGCAATAGCAGTGACTGAGAGCACGTTGCCTCATCAAGGACAAAGGATTCAAAGCAGTAGCTAACTCCACCATGGTGACCTGCTGGAACTGTCGCCAACTTGGCAGCAACAGAAATCTGGGCTGGCAGTAAGAAGATCTAAGGCTTTTAAAATACACGTCTGGCAAAAGAAACCAAGATGGCTTATCAGTTTAGGTCCAGGTTTCTGAGATTACACACATTGCAACATTTAGCAGAAAGGCTGCTGTACTTAAAATAAGCTTATCATGCTCTCTTGTAGAGTTTTACAGCTTAAAGTGTCTTCTACTGAGAAAAAGCAGCATATTTACTGCAGACGTCAGGTAATTACCTTAATGTTATTTAGATTAACTTCAACAAGACGGGAATCATTATCTTTAATCCTTTGCAGTGTCTCCTCCACATTTGTGGGATTTGGCGGTTCATCAAAAACAGGCAACATTTTTTCACCTTTTACTATATCTGAAAAGGCATTTAATTGTAATCAAACAGGTCACATACACTCACAGTGAATACGTGATACACGTACTAAATATTTACTGTATTTAAAGATCATTTCATCAGTCTCTACATCTCTCCCCCACCCAAAAACCATACCATCCTCTCCTGACCATATTCTCATAAAGTTCAATTCTTTTCCAAAGGTCCTCACAGCCTTTCTGCTTTTCTTGCACACCAGCTTTTTTCAGAAAGCACACAGGAGTTGAACGACAAACACAAACATGAAACCTAAAACCCAACACACATGACAAACACAAACAAACATGAAACCTAAAACCCAACACACACAAATGCATGTTTATGCCTACTTTTATCCCCCCAAAAGTCAATTAACTGCAGAATAGATTTTAGTGTGTACCTAGATAGATTTTAATTCCACTCTTGCCAGAACTCAATCAGCAATGTTATAGACATGCGTATTTCCAATTCAAGACTGAATAGTCTATAAAGAATGCTAGGGCAACAGAAAACAGTTAATGCTATAGGAATTACGTGCAGTACAAAGAACTCATTTATCTAGCACTTGCGTACACACTTACTTGAGAAGCTGTCTTTGTCAATCCCATTACTGCTTCCTACTACATCACAGAACTGATTGTTTGTTATCAAGTTGGACATTCCCAGTATAGCTGTAAAAGGAGAAAAAGCAAAAAAACAATTTTACTGTTCCTGAATCATTCAGCTCAGATGCAGAGTTCCTTTAAATAATAACAACTGGTGTTTGTAAAACACCCAGTTATCAGCACAATAAGCCATTCTATCTCTTAACAATTTAAAGAAAAGTAGAAAAAAAAAATTACAGACTTTTTAGTTGGCTTTCACATCTTAAAGATTTGACCTCACCAGGTTCAAGCATCAAAGTTAAAAGTGCAGTTCAGTCACAAAATTCCTGACTGAAGCTTTAAGAATACAGGCACATAGCAACGCATACTTATACGCAAGAAAAAGCAATAGTGTACACAACAAAAATCAGCCAGTCTGAGGAATGAACTTAAAGGTTTTGAGTTTGAAAATCAGACATCTTATGCAGGCCAAAATAATCTACCTTCCTATAAATTATCACAAATCAACAAAGATGATGCGCTACAACCAAACTGGCACGTAACATGTTCTAGTTTCCATCACAACTACAACTTCACATAGTCACATTTCAGATAACAAATACACTACCACGTTAATTATAGATCTTTCTTGTCTACATACGCACCAGCCCATTCATACTTCAAAAAAACTAACCTGCAAGGTCACCTAATTCCGTGTCTGTGGCACTGGTCAAGGCTTCCTCCAGTTCTGGATCCAGAGAGAATTTTTCTTCCGTATAAGATTGTACAGGCTTTTGCTTGGGGATAAATATTTTCCCTGGAGTAAAGAAAAGTCTGATGTTACTTTGTATTGTACAGCTACTTATCTTTAAACTTTTCTGTACTTAAGGAATACGTATTACATTTAGTAAATCCTGAGAAGAACACCAAGGACAACATAAAGGAATGAGGTTTCTTCTGTTTGTTCTTGAAAGTCAGAGGTGAGGAAAGAGCATAAGCAGGAATATAACATTACTTATTCCAAATTTTCAGGAGTCTGTACCATGACTCCAATCTTACTTGTTTCTCCTAAGTATTAGAAAGTAAAATATAAGCCTCCATTATACTTTTTAAACAGCCTAGAAAAAGTGCCTGTAAGGAAAATTTAGTATCGCTAGAGAACGATGACCAATATCCTCTCAAGGGAGAAAGGGACCCAGGCAGAACTGTAATCTGAACGTGTCAGAGAAATAGAATATCAAGAATCATTGAGTATTCACTGCAGTTTTACAGCATACACGGTATTTCTGATTTCAGATGTTAACTCAATTTTGAAGTAAGAAAGGGGATGCCTGAGCTGCTTGAGAAAACCACGGTTTGCGAACAGCACAAAACAAGATAATAGGTATCTCTGCCAATGACACTATTTTCTAAAATGACACTTAGAAAGGTCACAGAAGATTCAATGGGAAAAGGAGCAGTAGTAATATCACATTCTGCACTAACTTTTTAGTCATTACAGATGGGTAGTGGGAAAAGTTATTTTAGGAGACATGCATGATAAATAGAGGTCTGTGTGGTTAGCATAATTCCTGCACATATCTTCAGCTGAAAAGTTAGGGTAAGAAATCAGAATATGAGAAAGCTATTCTAACAGTTATTCTGAAAACAGTTCAGATTTTAATGATTTAGAAATTGCCTTTCAGAACAAAGAAGTCTACCACTGGGTAAGAACCCAGGAGAGGTAAGGGGTGCTTCGGTTCCGGACGTGGTAAATAAAAGCTCCGGTACCGTATGAGAAGTTCAGGACAAATTAACGCGGTAAATAAAAGCTCCGGTACCGTATGAGAGAACGAAACTGATGCATTTGATAGAAGTAATTCACAATTAGAAAACTGCGAATCTAATCTTAACAGTTATTCATAGTTTTTCAAACTTTCCAAGTTGCCTGAGCTACCAGCAGACAGAGCTGTGGGAAAGGGGTTCCAACTTCCTTCAGCTATTTACCGGGGTAGGAAGCGGTGTCGATAATCTTCCTATGAAGACTCAGTGCTAATTCAGGAACCCACCCTCTTCCATATTCATAGCTAAAAAACGTTTACACAAATCGTACTAGCCCATCCCAATTACACGATGACAACCCACCACGCACCAGAATCAGACCAGCTGGGCAGAAGCCAGAAGCCTAAGATTTTTTTCCCTCATACTGCATACAAGTGTATCTTGTTACATGTTTGGACTAAGACTAATTTTAGCATTTTTAAATACCTCCCAGTGACAAGAAGCTTTATAGGGGTGTTTCAGTTTTATTTCTGGGACATTCCAACAAAGCAAGATTTTGGGTTCACCACTTGTGGGAAGCAATGCCTGAAGTCAGCTCCTGCGTCCCACAGCAGACACGGGCATAACAAAATCCATCCACCTTTTCTCTCTCTCCAAATTCCCATCCTAGATTACAACAGTTTGTGGTTAATTTTCTTTTTAAAGGAACTTAATGCATTACCACTAGCACAGATTACAAAGAAGTGTATCAGGTTTTTCTCTGACAACAGTCTGATGACCAAGATCTGTTGCTAGCAACACAGTATTTTTGTTCCTGGGTTGCTATCTCTTTAGAAAGTTGTATAAATGGTCATTACCCATATTTAGAAGCAGAAAATAAATCTCCTTACATAACTGTACTGACTACAAACAGTAGCTGAAAGCAGCTGACATGCACTACCACCCATACCTCAGGTTTGATGGACAGTGCAAAAGAAACCACGTTTGTGGTGATTCAGGATTAAAAGAAAACCTTCATAAAGTGAAGGCTTAGGTAGTAAATGTTTAAGATTATGTTGACATAATTGATACCGTACATTTCTGCCCCCGTTTTATTTTACCAGCATCACCTACTGGGGAGAGAATAACTTTAAACTTAAATTGTAATTTTCAGAAGAGATACGAGAATGTTTGACGAGGTTTTCATTAACCCATGGAACACTCTGAACAGCATACACGTGATCTGCATGCAGTGCACGGCCACACTGAACAGACCTGATTTCTGCAAGATTTTCACTCCCACCTTAGATACTGTGAGCCTGTGTGTGAAGTGTCTAGGGCGCTTCCACAGACATCATTCAGTGTTTTGCCTTTTGAGCAATGCGATTGTGTGGATCTTGGAATTGAAAGTTCATTCTGTAGCAAAGAAAGCCCGTGAATTAATCCTGGGATGTGCATCATGTAACATGTTAGCTAAAGGCATAGAAGACCTGAATATGTAATTATTACAGAAATGATATGAACCTCTCTGAAGTCTGCCTCTTCATGTTGTATTGCTTAATCTTTGCAGTATCCTTGTTGGCTGAAATGATGTCATGTTCCTTCATGTGATCAAATCCCTGCTATTTGGAAACGTTCTGCTTGAGGGCCAAGAAAGCTATTCATCTCATGGGCTGCACAGATGTGTAGTCTTTTTTTTTTTTTAAAGCTTACATTTGGGTGTAAGGGAGGAAGGGGATTGCCAAACTGTCTTGGCAGCAGGCCTTGAGCGTCAGATCATTGTCCCCAGAGACACAGGGGTCTTATCCTTTTTGAAGTAAGCTCGTTACTAGAAGTGGGGAGTGGGGAAGGACCTGCTTTCGTATGTGCTTTGTAAACCTCTGAACTCTGGGCTAGGATGAGATGAAGCCAATGAATGAGAGATTATATGCACAAGGGTGTGACCTGTTTCATAACAAAAACTGCTCCTGACCCTGTTCATGTGACTGGAGTTGGCTGCAATGAACATTTCTGGAGGGGAGTGGCTTTTAACATTTTTGCTTTAATAAAAACTGAATATATATATATTTTTTTTTTAGATTAAGAGTCAGGCATGTATGGATAAATTTAGTCTTACTCTTAGGAAGCAAATGTTTAGAACCAGAAGTTTCTAACCTATGAATTTAAGCATTATTTAAAGTAACATCAGGAAAAGCAGTTCTTTTTTGTGGGTACCATGTGATGAACCAGACAGGAGGCTGATCTAGGTCGGAATACATTTTTTACGAAGTTGCTTTTAATTGAGATTGCTGCCTGCTGCACTGATGCTGCAAGTAAGATGACATGAATGACAGCTCAGGTGCTCAAATCGCACTTTCCTTCTCTTCTCCTTCCTTGTACTCTGAAATCCTTACTTTTTTTTACTAGTCTGTATTACTGAGGGAAAGCAACCCAAACCTAGGTAATGAAAGGCTTTAGATCACGTGTATGCTGTTCAGAGTGTTCCATGGGTTAATGAAAACCTCGTCAAACATTCTCGTATCTCTTCTGAAAATTACAATTTAAGTTTAAAGTTATTCTCTCCCCAGTAGGTGATGCTGGTAAAATAAAACGGGGGCAGAAATGTACGGTATCAATTATGTCAACATAATCTTAAACATTTACTACCTAAGCCTTCACTTTATGAAGGTTTTCTTTTAATCCTGAATCACCACAAACGTGGTTTCTTTTGCACTGTCCATCAAACCTGAGGTATGGGTGGTAGTGCATGTCAGCTGCTTTCAGCTACTGTTTGCCGAAATTGCTGGCACTATTCTCATATATCCCGCAGCCCTATCCCCATGCTAGCAGGCAGCAAGCGGCCACAACTTGCAGATCAAAGGGAAGTCTAAAATCCACCTTGCAGTACTCTGTTTGCAGAAAAGGAATCTAATGTCACCTGAGGACAACTGAATACAAGCTCATCTCATCAGCGACTTCATGAAGAGCAAGCAACATCTGATATATTCCTTACATCTTATGCTCCTTAAAGCTTCATCAATCCAGAAATTGATACAATCCATAATTCATCACCAATTCTTACCATGTGACAGACTTAGGTTCATCAATTCACTTGTAAGCACAATTTAATACTATTTTTTTTAATTCAACTTACAAGTGACTTCCTCAATGTCTTACTGTAGAAACAGTACTGTTATTCATTATCTGATTACAGAGCACATACCAGCGAGTTAGAAAACTGTTTTACATTAAGGCTAGAGCATCACATGCTGTTTTGTTCTAGTGGTCTTGTATGGAGAATGTCAATTCAACAAGTTGTTTCTCCAAAGCTCCTACAGGATATCAGCTTCATTTTACAACATGTAACACACTTCCTTTACAGACCAGTGACTGAAAGGCAGAGAACACAGCATCCCAAATCCTGCTGCAACAGAAGCAAATGGTGATCTAGAGCAACAACTGAGCAGGGCAGCACCAAAAGAGCTCTAGCCAGGTGACTACAGTTTCAGCCTAACAATATTTTCTGGGTGATAGAGCAGGGGGGAAAAAAAAAACCACCAAACCCAAAACACCACCACCACCCCCCGAAAAAAACCCAACCAAAAAACCAAACAACATTAAAGCAGAAGTTACATGAAATGCAAATCTACACAGAACAAACATACCCCGGCAGGAATGCAGAGGGAGAGTCGGAAGAGAAAGCCATAATTAGGAGAGTGCAAAGGCTAGAAATGCAAAGCTTAGTTTACATAATAATTTGCTAAGGCCTTACACTATACAGCACAAAGTACATTACTGATGTTAGATATGTTTTTATCTCAGGTGCAATAATTCTCATCTTTTGCTGTTCCAAGAGAAGTGAGGAGCATTGGTCAGACTTGGTCAGATGCGTGGAACACACTTGAGGGCAACAGACTCCAGCGCTGAAGCCTCGCTTCACTGTTTAGATGAGAGATCCTTCTCCTTGCAGTATGCTTTGTAAAATCTTTATGACATCCTTACGTACACAGACTGAGACAAAGCTAGTTTTGTGGTAATTATTACCACGTTGCTCTCATGAATCTCTTGAACAATGGTTCACTGTATGGTTCAACATTGAATTGGAACAGAATGTGACTTAAGTCATTAAACCGTGTTTAAAAACAAAGTATGTTTTTAAGGATGCTTTTAGAAACAAAATCAGGCACTGGAAAAATGCAATAGAATACAATTTAGGGATTGTTAAGCTTCACATTTCTTTAGCACTGTTCATCTCACTACATCAGGACACTTTACGTGATTTCGGATCTTCCACATTTCATAGCACAAAGCAAAAAAAGGTTCCAGAGATCTGGCAGAATCACGTCATCTATCAGTGAAAGAGATGCAACACTGTTTTAATAACGTTACCCCAAACTGGGGTACTTGGGACAACTGGAAGAAAGTATTTTCCTTTACACTGTAGTAGGGAAACAAGGTTACCAGAATCGGTAGCAAGCCAGGATGTTTAAAATTAACCCAGGGTAAGCTTCTTTGATGAACCTGCAGGCCAAATCGCCACGCAGGACACCAGTTCTACTAAAACAAGAAAAGGAAAGAGAAAGAGGAGGATAGATTTTCCTCTTCTTACTCCATGAAATGAATAATTAGACCAAGTTAGAGCAATGGGACCAGACAGGCACACAGAAATATTTTAGCAAAGCCTGACCCACAAAAATGGCACCAAGAAAATAGCTGCAAGTCCAATCCATCTCTTTCCCCCCCAAAACCTCTAGATCTGATGGTGACGATTGTCAGTTTTCTTCTGAGTGAACAGGATAATCAAGCAAGATTTTCACCTACCCCTATTCCACAATTTGTTAGCATTTCTCCATAATACATTTATCTAGCCAAAGAGAAAAATTACAAGCCAGCTCAGTCATTTGGGTTTTTAATATTAAAGAGCACATTAGGATAAGAGCTCCCTCTAGATAAAAAACATCCTACACAAGTATTAAGTTTTGCTCCACTCCCTTTCCAAGTTTTACATCGAGACAAAGATCATGATTTCTTGATTTAAAAGATTAAGTTGCATAGGCTTGCCATTTTTATGTAAAATGGCCACAAACGTGGCAGCAAGTCAAAGCTGAACCATAACATTTTCATGAGGGGAAAAGAAAAGGTTACCCCTCACCTACTACAAAATGAGGTTAGCCTTCTTGCCTCCTCCTGCCCATTTAACAGAGCATGAATTTCCATACTGAACATTTGTTTCCACATTTTTAGTTCTAATGAAAGTAAGCTACATTTCATTTTCATATTATTTTCTCTTCTTCTATGGTACTAAAATAAATGGTAGAAAAAGTTATTAAATAGCAACTCTTTTTTTTTTTTAAGAGATATGGGAAATTTTACTAACTAAACTGGTGTGACACATTGCAACATCCAGACAGACTGCTATTTAGTAATACTTTATTACATAAAGGAAATGACATTTGATCTTTCTTAACCAAGATCTGTGTTACAGCTGGGCCCTTCTGTTTTTCTACATGATTCTCACAGATTTTATCTACCCAAACAAATAGTTTTGCCGTGTGCATGTATACATAAGCTGACTTTAAAGAACCACCTATCTGAATGAAGCACTAGTACTCAGTAGAAAAAGAAGTACTAACTAGAGCAAAACCTCCATGCCCAGCCTCACATCCTGGAGGAGCGGTGAACAAGCTAACCGGGCTGCAAGGGATTCCTCAAACCGGCTACACGGCCCGAATATACTTGAACTCAATCACGTTAAACCATTAGGCTGTCTCCAACATACACTAGCAAACATGTCAGGCAACAAGCAGAACAGGGGAGGAAGAAGCAGCACTCTACACAGCCGACCACGGGATCAACAGGTACTTGCCAGCAGCGGAGGTACCATGAGGGTACTGCTGCTATAGGTACCTTTGACTGCCTTCTACATTCAATACATGGCGTTATCCTTAACTCTGTTACTCTCACAGATTCAGTCAGCAAACTCCTGTTCTCGTGTCAGCAAAGGAGCGTCACTGTTACCTCTCAACAAAAGTGGTGTTAAACCACGCAAATAAGGCAAAACACGGTGTATTAAGGAAGTAGTACATCATATACAGTGCAACACATTATAAAGTCACAATCTATTACTTCAAGGAAAAGAGAAACCAACATTGACAAGTAACAGGTATCTGGTACAGGCAGAGAAAATGCAAATACCCCCAACAAAATTTTCACCGAATACAGACCACAATTACAATCACATACACAAACTCAGCAGATGAATGAAGACTCAAGTCTGAAATAAGCAATGATTCACACCAGAGAATTAAGTAGAATTAAAAGGTTTCAAACCCTTAAGAAGAGAGGAGCCTGTTCATCTTGGGCAGTTGGAACACAACTTATAAAACAATTTACTGAAGTTAAGGGCAGATCTGCCCTGCTGCTGGGGAAGGTTCAGACAAACAAGGACTCGCAAGCAGTACACAAACACTGTGGCGACAGCTAAAAGCCTCCTCCTATGCATACGTGCCCAGCACAGGACTGGGAGTTTCTGTCCCTACCAATAGTGCTTAGTAAGGCACAACAAATTTGGGAACTCTTGTTTTGTGGAGGAAAAAAATAAATACATCTAGTCTTACAATATTTAAGATGCACATTCTTTTTTAATTTTCTCCTGAAAAGGAAAACGCTTCCCATCAAGTCAATGAGAAGACTAGATCAAAAACAAAGATTTAAAATCCCAGGCTTTAGTAACGTGTTCACTCATTGGGTCAATGTTTCCATGGGTTTTAGACCACAAACCACTGCCAGATTTCAAAGCCTGTTGCGATGTTAACTATGTAATTATTTAATAATAACTATGCAATCTTATTAAACCTCTCAGTAAGGATACCAGAAAGACAACATGATTGCATATGCCACTTGCCTGGCCTTGTCAGCCTACAGTGTCTTTGAACAGAGTATCTAACCAGGACATCATTCTACTGCTATTTTTAAAATTCAACGTAGTATTACAAATGTTACTGTCTGTACTCAGCACCACAGGCCAAAAGCCACAGGCACAACGACAGCATCTGTTATTACTGACACAAATCAGGGGTAGCTCTTACTTTGAGGATACCACCCTCATCAGAACTTTGCAGTCTTTGAGTCTCACTTCCTTCCTGCGCTACATGCAAACAGCACACCAGCGCCACAAAATGCCTGAACAGGAAACATCCCGCCTCTGCACAGTAGCACTCATTTGGAAACGCCATGAGTTAAAAAGCATTAGAGCTGCCAGTGCTTCCATAAACTTTGGTTCACAGTAGTTCTGGCTAGTCCACTTCAGAGATTTCATAACCACCTACACCGGAAAGGGTGGTGTTACCTTTCTTTTCTCTTGTAAAAGGCACATAGTCTTCCCTGTCTTTATGCTCAAGAGCCTGCTTCTCCAAATACGCAAGGAGTCGTTCCCTGTCGAAGGGACCTGAAGCCTTTTTAGCAGTCTGGTCTTTCTGTCGGAAGCCTGCAGGCAGAAGTGCGTTCTGCAAAACAAAACGGAGCAAACAAGTACGGCTCAGAAGGTCTGAGTGAACACCTGTTTAGTTTCATGTCCCTCTTCCTTCCCCCTCTCCCCAAGATTCAAACCCAACACACCATCCTTTTTAGGCAATCTCTGATCCCTTGCCAACTTCCTTTTTTGGGGGGCAGGGGAGGACACAAGGTAATCTATTCTTTAGATACCAAGAATATAACTAAAAGAAGAGCACACTGCACTCTGAATAGGACTGAAGCAATTCTTTAAGTACAATAGCTCCCAGCACTAGACTTGGTAGTTACTTGGCATTTCTTTTCTAGAATGAACACTGTTTAAATGAGTACTAGTAAATAAAACTCAGCTATTTACAGTTTAGACATTCAGCAAGAAGACTGTTTCCTCCATCACTTACATCCACGTGTTTTAAGTCTCTAAGACAACTGCTTATACTATTGTCTGGCATTTAACACAGAGCATTTCTACTTTTGACCTGACTCAAGGTGGGGTGTGTTTTTGCTATCATCAACGTATTTCAGCTAAAGAAAAAGAAAACAAAACAGAAAAAAAATAGAGGATATTAGTATGGAAAGAACAGAACAAATATGAATTCAGACTATCATAAAAGACAACCAACCACTTTTGCTAGTTCTCCTCTGTTAAAGTGTCCATAAAGCCAAAGCCAATTAAAATATCAAGAATATCTTGCAGTGCAACAAAATAGGTGATCATAATATTCTTAAGCGATCCCTGAACATTAAGATCAAACTTAATCCTGGTCCTGTTAAAGCAGGAACAGAGAATTAGGAGGTGAAAACACAAGCCTTGGACTCTGACATTAGCTGCAGTATCAGCAGAGAACATAACTCAGCTCTTTACAACAGAAAGCTAAAATATCCCTTATTCAATACCCCATGCTGACATAACCATTCAGGAGCTGAGTAATTATTTGCCTCCTCTTTGCAAAGCCAGCACGAGGACAGGAATAGATATAGGCTACCAGATACAGGACCAGGAATCTTTAGAAGAGGTTAGCACCCTCCCTCTCCCATCAAACTCCAATGGTAGAAGCAACAAAATAAAAACGGATGCAAAAAGGCTGTTTACCAGACATCATTGGAAACAGGAAGGTTAAACAGGCCTTTTTAAATAAACTTTCTTTTCAAGAACATGACTAAGAGCAATTTTTATTTATAAATAAATCCCATAAAGTTCCTCCTGACAATCCCTTCTTCCGTTTTCCTCTACTGCAGTTGCATTCATGCTGCAAACAGGAAATAAACAGTTGAAACATTATATACATGTATGTATCTGTAAATAAGATCATTAGCAGACTAGGAAAAAGCTCTGTCCAAAAGTATATTGTTCAAGTTTCAGACTAGTTTCTGAACAAATGAAAAAATAAAACTTCTCTTGGCTAATACCTACCTCAGGGTCAAGATCATCCAAAACAGTTTCCAGTTGTTTCAGTTCTTCTTCCGAAAGCTTCCCAAGAATTTCATCCTCATCGAGATCTTTGTACTTGTCCAAGTCCTTTCGAAATGGGAGCGTCATGACTCGGGCAGTAGCAAGTTGCTCAAACACGTCAAAACCCAAGTCTTATTCTTCACCAGATCTATAAAAAAAGTTTTAAAAAGAAATAACCATAGGTGAGGTAAATATCCCAACTACGAAGCATCTTCAACCTCCAAATACATCTCTGAAAGGAAAGCTTTTTCATCCAGTATTCATACCTATCTGTTATTCTACGACAGACAAAGAGCGCTTGGAAGCTGTCTATACCTTACTTCTTCGCTGACAAGAATCCCATCCTGCCATGCCCTTTTCCATCAATAACTAAGCTCTATATATTTTCAGATGAATGCCAGTACCCAGTTTTCTCGACGAGAACTCAAGGCCATAATTCCCACAGAGCAGAGCAGGCTGCGGGGTGGGAGGGAGGAGATACCAATTATACCTAGTATTTATGAGCCCAGAGTAACGCCATCGGTTTTTAGAGATACTGCAGTCAAAAGAAGAGTTAAGATGCTTTACATTTATTGTTGCTGCTGCTGTTCGAGGTCAGTAAAGGAGAGTTAATTGGTTATTACTGACTCATATCCCTGTGTGTTACCTACAGAGGGAACAAAGGAAGCTTGCCTCCGAGTTAATTATAGAACTACCATTGAAGTAACATTCTGTTCTGTCTGAGGAAAATCAAAATACCTTGATGAAAGGCTTAGGGAACACAGCTCCAAAGTAGCAGCACTCCAGTCAATCCTACTACCAAAAAAAAAAAATAATACAGAACAGACTGCATAACTGCTCACTAAATATTATACTTAGAGGAAACTGGGGTCCTTCAAAAGATATACAGTCTATATAGTACTTCTCACAGACAAGGAGAGCACAGGGAACCTTTTTTCTAACAGTCACAATTTTTGAGCATTTGGCTTGGGAAAAAAAAACCAACAGTTAATCACGACATTGTTGAAGCAGACAAGTTAGTTTCTCTCATTTTTCTGTAAGAAGTTCTGGGACTCTCCTTTTGTTTAGCCAAATTCTTGCTTCAAGTTGAGCACCACACACAAAAAAGGTAACTTGAATGACTCTCTAAGTGAGCAAGAGCGTCCGTAATGTATTTGGGGACTAAAAGCTAGATCCATACCTTCAGGCTCATTAGCCTCCCTAACCCCTTTCTCAGCTCTATAGAAATATTCAACACAGAGATCAGACATACAGCAAACGTTGTTTGTTCTCTAATAGCCCACGTTCCAGTTCAGATGCTCACACCACATATACTAACTGCATTACTTCAAACCCGCACTTACACTGTACTTCAAAAACAGATCAATTTAAAGTTATTGCCTCTTAAGTAAAAGGAAGAAAAGAGCCGTACATACATACTATACCATGGAATCCTGCTTACAGGATTCCTTCACCTCAGTTGTTTACATCAAGAAAGGTCTCCCTGGCCATCACCGTTACATACAGTGCTATTTTAATTCAGAGACACTGAACAGACAGACACGAGCACATGAAGGTTCATCCATGCCTTTCAGTCAAGTTTACCTGTAAAGTAAATCTGGTTTTAACAACTGCCTTTGCAAGAACGGTAAATTTTCAGTTCCTCCCAACATCTACACCTGAATGAGGAATATATTTACAGCTATTTTCAGGATGTCTGCTTTTAAAAAATATTACCGATATAAACACTAGAGCTTACTTGTAAACCACAGCTGACATTGATAGGACATAATTCCAAAGCTGAACTACCAATTTGGGTACAGTTCTCTCAAACGTAAGAAAAAACAGGAGGAATTCTCAATTTCATGGTAAATTACATCAAAAGAACGGTGTTTGGTTTCCTCTGAACTAAACCCAATCATGTTGGAAGAGCTTGGACCTTTTGCAAGAGGCCACAGAGCTGAGAACATCAGAGTTTAATGGCTGCAGAAAATGCAGAGGGTAGCACACCTATGTTTGCCAAAGCCGTGTTCCAAAAGTAACCGAAGGAGTGTCTCTATGGTCCAGCCTGCCACCTCCTACAGTTCTCACAGTCTCGTGGCATTTGTTTCTCCAGGTGCGTAACAGCTGAAGGACAATTAGCCGATAGCTCCAGCTGATGCCGCACAATCTGCATGCAAACTTCTCATTCCTAGAGCCTTAATGTTTTCCCCTTCCCTACAGTTTAAGCCATTACACACTATCATAAGAGAAAAACATTTCCTGCAGCCAATTACACAGCATTGTCTGTGACCAGGCCGCACCTTCTGAATCCTACATCAACACGCTGCTATTTCCCACACTTCTGCATGTCCATTTGTATTCAAATATTAAAAGGTGTAGTTTTAACAGGTAATTATAAGGAGCCGAATAGTTAGCATACTGCAGAATAATGCTCCCCTTACTCTGATGGAGAGTAGCACTGCATAACCATACATTACATTCATGTAGGCTGTATTTCCTCTTCATGAATCGCTGTAAAATGCTGTCACCCAGAATTAATTACCTTTTATTTACTGCATGGGTATGTTTTACATTGGAAAACTACTCATCCTTTATAATACATTAATGGTCAGGTCACAGCCCTTAGCCTGACTTGTTTTTATAATATGATCAAAGCAGCCATTTCAAATCCTGAGCTACAGTGTTCACACACCAAAAAAAGTAAAAAAAAACAGCAGAGCAAATAAACCCACTATTTCTGTAACTGAGTCTTCAGCAAGAGGAAGAGAATCACATGTGGCCTGGCAAATTTAAATTTAAAGAGTTTTGGACATGTTTTCTAATACCCATCAATCAAAAGTATTATTTAAATACGAAAGCATACTTAACTTGAGACACCTTTAAAAAGTTACGATGGTAGCACCGATTAGCATGTCTGTACTACATAGAGACTGCCTGGTAACAACTTTCAGAAACATTCTCTACAAGAAAAACAGCAGCATATGACACTTGTATATAATGTGCTAAAAATCAGCATGTTTTAAAACATGGTGTCAGGAATTCTCACTGCCTAAAAAGGGCATAAAGGCCAGCTGAAGGCCTAATTAATCAAACAAGCCCCTTCACCTCCCATTAAACACATTTGGTACTCTGCTTGCTTTCCATAACTCGCTGTAGCAGTACAGCTTAGAGAAAAACACATGCTTAACAAATTAAAAGTTTTTAGAAGAAGCAGTTATTTAGACTGGTAAATATTTGCGACACATCTTACTGCAAAATCATAGGCAAAACTGTAACCATCAATTTTGGCTTTGCAAATACTTTGCACTTTTTTGATAAGCAGAGCTAGTTTTCTTCTAACTATCCTTCTTAGCTTTACCGTGAAAACATTACATACATTAAAAGTCAAAGGGGCTAGTATTCTTTTTTCAGATATAAAACTATAAGGTAAGTTAAATTCTTCACTCTAGCAACTTTGTGGTTGCATAAGAAACATTTGGGGAAATGGAAACAAAGCCATCACTTCCAATCAAATTTCAATTTTCTGTTTATTAAGCAGAAGAGGAGTTGAAAAATCAGAAGTGAAGATATTCAGCTGGACATCACAAAGACAAAAATCTTGCCATTATTCCTTCACCTGAGAAATCAATGAACAACTAAAGAAATTAGAAGATAGCAGTAACTTTACTTTAGGCGATTTTACAGTTACCTGAATCATCCCCTGAAAGACTGTCAAGCAGCTTTCACACACATCTTAACTACAAGTTAAAATATTTTTGTTTTCTCCTATCTTAAAGTGTATTTTTAAAAAACACAAGATTCTACAAATAGCTAGCTTCCAATTTTCTGTCAAAAATGCACCCTCCAGAAGTTTCTATTATACTTAAGAGCAATTTCTTGGGACCCTAACAGGAGTAACTCTTTAGAAATATCTCACCCACAGAAAACTACAGTCTTGTTAAAGTCCACTGTAAATGGTTTCCGTAACTTGGATTTTAAAATAGAAGTGACATCATGAAAAACAAACCAAGCCAGTTTTGGCCAGCACGTTTGCAGAGTTCACTTTAATCTCATTTTTTCCTTCAGAGCCTCCTTCCACCCAGCCTCTGGGTGAACCCGACCCAGAGCAGAGGGGTCCGGAGCAGGGGGGTCCGTAGGGCTGTCGGCATTCCTGCACCAGTCAGGGCCCCAGACCATCCCAGCTGCTTGGAGGAGCCTAATCTGAGCGTTTCCCCAGGGAACCCCTCTGATGGCAACAATTCTATTTTCCAGTGTGCAAGATTATACAGAACTGTTCATGAAAAACGTGCTGCACTTGCAAGAGCTATCTTTCTTTACTGAAGCTAGGAGAAAAATGAGTAAATATAAATATTACCATAATCCCAGCAAGTCCCTTAGGATGCTTTTGTAACGCCTCGCGATACCTCTGCTGAACAGCCCAATGCTGCTTTTCTTAGCAGAAAGCTCTCAAGAGCCCACCCGAGCCTTCCAAATCTCCAGCCTGGGGTAGGGTATACAAACCGGGTTATCCTGCCCAGGGAACCAGCAGGCATTCCCTAGCCCAAAGCTTTACGGAGCCAGCAGGTGCCAGCTCATCTTTGCCTACGCTTTTTGTCAGGGTAAGTTCTGTTTTCCAGGCAGTAAGGAATAGTTATTCTGGGCTAAAAACAAGCCCAAGGCTTCATTCTGTCCAAAAAAACAGTTTACTAAGTTTTATAGATGGCAAGCAGGGCTTCCCCAACTTCACATTTGTCCATACAGCGACCTGGGGAGTGGAGTGGGACAGACAGCTACTGCTGAGTAACTACCCGGACCACGAAGATTCTTCCATGATGAAGGAAATCAGAAAACACTTGTATTTCCAGTTCCTGCCAGCTCCTCCTCCGTACTGGAGGGCACCTGGAACCAGAGAAAGCCCACTTGGCTCTTTTATATGTCCTGCATACAACTACGCAGAGCTAGGACCCAGCTATCTTGCAGGCAGGGTACTCCGAGTGACGGCTAAGCTGCCAAGTTGGCATTGTCCCATAAAAACTTACTCCTGTGTGCCTGTTCTTGAAAACTGGTCACCCACACTGCAGGGCTGTATGGATGTACCCGTCCAGCCCGGGCAACAGCAGAGGCGACAGAGCCAAGAGCCCCGAAGCGTGCATTCAGCAAGCTGCGTGGGGCACAGAAGCAGCAGCCTCGGCAGCGCAGGAGGCGGCATTTCAGCACATCTCTCTCCACGACACTTCCAGGCGCGCTCATCAAACTAGCTGCAGGGCAGCTGATATGATCACAAATAAATACAAGGCTGGGATAAGCTAAAAATCCCAGTTACCACAGGTACTGCCTGCCCAGAGATGCTCTTCCACCGCTCCAGCTGTCCATTCTCTCTCCCAACACACAGGGCAGCACCACTGCATCGGGAGTTACTGACCGGCCAGGATGAGGGGACGTTTTGACATCTTTTTTTATTCAGACAGTACCTGGATTTTCTTCAATAGAGATGTACCGCCCATAGACGTTGATACACACAGCATCTCCTCCTGGAGGAACTGCCTACAGGCATTTTGGTCAAAAAGAAACATCAGACACAAGCTATCGAACGTTTACAGAAACATTCAGATATGTGCAGCCATTACAGAAAAGCGGTGAAACTTCCAATTCTAGAACGGGACAGCAGAAGAAATTCGCTTTATTCACATTACGTTGCTCGGGGAAAACTTCCGAGTACCAGCCCAATTCGGGTTCTCCCCTACACCACACGCTGTCTTTCAAGCTCTGTACACCTGACACGGCAGCAAAACACTAGTCTTGCGGATACATTCAACGTACCGTAGCAAATTTAAAGCACACAGCAACCTCTCTAGAAGAGCGCGTATTTCCAACACGACTTGCGCCTACCCGCAAAGAGACAGGCAGATGGCTTTCAAAGGCTCATACTGAGAGCTTAGGTGCAAAATCCTCAGGAAACACAGGAAACCGGGCGTGCAGACGCGCTCGGGAGCCGCCCGGGCCCCGGCCCGTTCCCCGTGCACGCACAGCTCGCTCGGGGCCGGCTCCCCGCCGCGGTGCAGCCCCGCCAGGCGCTCCCAGCAGCGGGAGGCCGGGCAGTCCCTCCCAGCTCGCGGGCCGCCCCCCCGCGGCGGTGCAGCCCCGCCGCGATCGCCAGGCGCTCCCAGCAGCGGGAGGCTGGGCAGACCCTAGACCCTAAGTGGAAAGAATTACGCTGACCGGATCTACAGGCAAAGTTTTTAAAGTTACAGTTTTCACATTTCAGAGCGGGGCTGGGCGCTGGCTAAAAAACTGACCAGGACCCGCTACCTGAGGGCCCCCCAGCAGGCGCCCACCCGGCTCCTCCC
>NW_008795035.1:1302031-1310033 GCF_000699145.1 Aptenodytes forsteri
CGAAAATTGTGTCGGTTGAGGGAGAGCTGGCGTTTACGCACATTAACAGGGTGCCTCTGGGGAGCCACGGTGGATGTTCGACAGGGCGGGGAGGCTGGCGGGTCCCAGCTGGAGGACGGGTGAATGCAGTAAAAGAAGAGGATTTGCGCTCGGGCCGAGATGTGTCCGTGCCGGCTCCCCCCAGACAGGCGTGATGTGTGTGCCGCCGGTGGGGTCAAAGGGGCCAGGCCCTGCTGGCCCTGCCAGCCCAGGGGTGTCCCTGAAACCCCTGTGTGCCTTTACAGCTCTCTGCGTCCTTGCAGATCGCTCTGGTGGCTTCTTCCTTCTCTCCCGTGGCCTCCCCAGGCTCCTCGCCTTCACCTCTGCCTACGTTTTGTTTTCTCTGTATTCAAAACGTGCAGCTTCCTCCCCCGGGCAGTGGGGCAGTGCACCAGGGAGATGAGTCCCTTGTGGTTGGGTTCAATGCCCCGTCCCTCCCTGACCCAACAAAAGGCACAATTACGGGGAAATGGTGGCTTCTCCTGCAAAGCTCTGGGCCAAGAGCACCCTCAGCACTCCCTCCCGTTGGCATGAGGCAGGAGGAGTCCAAATGCCAACGTGTCCTGTTGTGGTTTAACCGCAGCCGGCAACTCGGCACCACCCAGCTTCTTGCTCACTCTCTCCCGGTGGGATGGGGGAGAGAATCGGAAGGGTAAAAGTGAGAAAACTCGTGGGTTGAGATAAAGACAGTTTAATAGGTAAAGCAAAAGCCGCACACGCAAGCAAAGCAAAACAGGGAATTCATTCACTCCTTCCCATGGGCAGGCAGGTGTTCAGCCATCCCCAGGAAAGCAGGGCTCCATCACGCCTAATGGTGACTTGGGAAGACAAACACCATCACTCCGAACGTCCCCCCTTCCTTCTTCTTCTTCCCCCAGCTTTCTATGCTGAGCATGACGTCATATGGTGTGGGATATCCCTTGGGTCAGTTGGGGTCAGCTGTCCCGGCCGTGTCCCCTCCCAGCTTCTCGTGCCCCCCCAGCCTGCTCGCTGGTGGGGTGGGGCGAGAGGCAGAAAAGGCCTTGACTCTGTGTCAGCACTGCTCAGCAATAACGGAAACATCCCTGGGTTATCAACACTGTCTTCAGCACAAATCCAAAACACAGCCCCGTACCAGCTGCTGGGAAGAAAATTAACTCTACCCCAGCCAAAACACAGCACACCTGTTAAGGGCTGGCATGCGCTTAATGAGCATGAATTTTTGGATGTTTCAGCTACCCAGCCTCATGTGCTAGTAAACACTGTGTGCTAGTAAACATTAGCTATGTACAGGTTTTTTAAAGCTTTATAATGTGAAAGCAATCTGGACAAATTGTCTTGAAAACAGTAAAAGATCTTACCTGATTTAGTCTGTGCTCTATCAAATTTCAGGGTACGTGAAAGCTGGAGACGCCCAAAGACAGCAGTCTTCAGAGGTTTGGTTTTTTTACCATGGGTTTACTTTCTTCTTATCTCGATGTTGGAAACTTAGACTTTCTACACCTTAAAATAAAAAAAAAACAATTAAAGTTAAGGCAGTTGTCTGGCATGTGCCATTTAATTTGAATGGCTAAGTTTCGGCAACATAAAATAATGGAAAATATGGTTTTACAACAGAAACTGTGAGTAACCTTCCTAGCAGACATTGCCATTCCCGCTTTGAGGAGAAGGCATGTGTAGCAGGAAAATAATAACCAGTAATTGTTAGTACAGCTATAGCCGTTTGAACCTCAAAGCATTTTCCAGCTATCAAGGGCCCTACAATACCGCTGTGACCTAGAGAAAAATGATTCCGAGCTTACACGGTGGGTAATACTGAGACGCTGGTTTATTCAGTCGCTGGAAACTCTTGGTAGAGTTGGGAAAAGAAATGGGGTGAAATGTTGGCCCCACTGGCGTCAGTGTAAGCTCTGCCGTCTGCTTCAGTAGTGCCAAGATTTCATTTCCGTAAGATACATAGAGTGTAAGGCAACATACATCATCCATCTTATTTAATGTGGAGTTTATTTAAAATATGTAAAATTCTACTAACTTGTGACTAATATGTTAATTAAAGATATTTTGCAAAGTCCTGGCTGTGCTGAAGTCATTAGTGAGGCTCTTATTAACTTTAATAGAGACAGAAATTAATCTGATAAATTATATTAAAATCGAAATTGTGCAAACTTAAAATGGAACAGTCCAACGTGTTGGGCTGAACCGTCTAAGAGCGCTTCGCTTCGAAGAAAGAAGCTCCCAGGGCGTGCTAAGGAGGAGGCTGGGAGCGGTCAGAGGGTGATGGAGCTGGGCTTTTGACCGCTGCGAGATTCTCCCCTGTTTGGCACTGGAGGCAAGAGACCCACAAAGCCACGCTGAGCCCGTCTGGCACCGAGCCCGTGGGTGAATGAAGAGACGCTTCTATAACCACAAGAGCATGCAAACGCTCGGCAATAGACTCATAATCCTTCAGTCATTAGAAGGCTGGCGTTTTCCAAGCTGACAGACCAATGCGTGTATAACAGAGCAAACATAATGTCCTCACAAGGATTAGTAGAGGGATTTCTCTTTCAAAGGCTGCGATATAATTTAAGACAATCATACGTGGGTGAGGGAAGTGTTGCGAATACGAAACCTCAAAGGACGCGGAAGACCTGGGCAGCAGCGGCACTTCCACTGGTGCTGAAACGATGCACGTGCAAAGCAAGAGCAGATACAGCATGAAGCACCCTCACTGCTCTTCACTGAGCCGAGCTGCGCCCGGCAGGAAAGGAACATCCAAAACCTCAGACATAATCCTAAACTGGTTAAATCATAATATATTTACTTTCTACAGTGCTGATGTGGTACAAGTGAAGAACATGGGTTCAATGGATATGGCCCAAGACAGAAATATCTTCCTGGCTGGGGAATTCACCCAGGATATAGACAGGAAGGATATTGTCAGTGATATCATAGTAATATCATCAGTAAGTAGATGATAATAAAAAGTGATGCCGGGACCCTCTATCCTATATAATTTTTTTATGAGAGTGGCCAAACTTTGAATTGAAACAAATTATGAGTGAGGAAATCATATTCCTTCCAGTGGCAGCGAAGAAGGGCATGGTTCAGTCCTGGTTCTCTTGAGACACGACCCTCATGCCTTGAGAATTTTACGTTCTGACGTGAAGGGTTGAGAGGAGCCCGTTCCCGCGAGCGGGCTGGCTTACACAGCCTTTGGTAGGAGGCCACAGGGGTAGCTACCTACACGTGTTTTGGAATTTTTCCCTCTTCTTGCAGATGGCTGCCTTGCGGCCAGCCCGGGGCCAGCCTGCCGAGGCACGTCTGGAAGACAAGCTCAAGCACCGACCGTCAGACTCGCAGCATTCTAAGCCCTATATCTGCAGGAGCCCACACCCTGTCTAACGCGCTCTCTGCCCAGCATCTGGGACCACACTGCACGGGGTTTTGTTTCTCGAGTGCGCCGTTAAGACAGTTTAGACGTACCCAAAATGATCCAATTCACTGTGAACTGGCTGTGTAAAAGAAACACGTGCTAAGAGAAACATCCCCAGTGCATATCGGTCCGCTGCAGAGGGCCTTTGTCTGGCCTTGGGCCTCAGGCTCTATAGCTAAAGAAGGAAATCCAACACTGAACAAGCTGTCCTGCAGATCCGTTCATGGAGAAAGAGGTGGCGCAGAAAGATCTTCACCATTAGCAGGCCCTGTAAAGAGAGGAGGACAGTATCTGTTAGCTCCTGCTCCCTTCTGAGGAGCAAACCGCTTTAAACGGAACAGTTTAAAGGCGGTGGAGAGTTGGCCTGTGCCTCCAAAGCCGCCTCCTTCTCATAGCAGCACAGACAGCAGAGCTGGGGCGGCTGGAGGAGCAACCGTACCTCAGTGGATGGAGCAGAAGTCATGTCGCCTGTACTCCGGGGTGGCAGCGGGGAAGTGTGAGCCAACCCAAGGCACGCTTTTGGACACGCTGCCTGGAGCGGAGAGCGGTGCTGCGTAGCTCTGTAAGCAGGGCGTAGAGGGTGGTGAGCTGACGGGGTCTGGTCCCAGGGTCAGCAGTGGTCTTCTTCTGTCCTTGGGCAATTCCTTCCACCTTTCAGCTTTGTGGAGTCCCAAAGCATGAGACCCGCGTTCCTGTCCCCGGTGGCATGCCCACCGAGTGGGCCCCAGACTTAAAATAACCATCTGTTGTGTGTCTCGCTTTCCACGCCTGCAAAATGGAAGTGGTGTTTCAATTTGAGATCTACTGCTGCAAATTAGTTGGTACAGGTGAGGTTTTTATGATTACTGTTACTACCATGGCAAGTGCAGTGTCCAAATCTTAAACGCATTTCTTCAGGATTTAGTGTACTATGGATACAGAAGCGTTCACAGAAATTGAGTTTGGACAAACTAGCAGACGACTTGAAGTTGTATTACTGTAGTCTGCCTTATAAAACAGTCCAAGAAGATCTTGTTATCTGTCAAACCAATGCAATTAAAAAACCCCCAGCCTAAATATAGTTGCTGTCTGACCAGTTGAGATGCTGCTGGCCAGCATTTTAAGGTCTGAACCACCAGGCTCTTCGGAACTGGGGCTGACTGCATACGCTGGTTCTCTCTCAAAGCCATTTCAGAAGTGTCACCACAACGCAGTAATTTTGCATGTGAACAAGAGTCAAATTTTATCTCCTCCCTAGGTCCAAGATTTGCTGATCAGGCATTGAACCAAGGGTTTTTATATACAGGTCACTGAATTTGATCAACAGCTGGTCTTTAAGGGAGGAGATCAAAACATGCACAACACAGTAATCGAGTCCAGATGTTTGTCTAAGAGACATACTCCAGCTCAAGCAGGAATTAATTAAGCAAAGGCTTACAAGCTGTGTTGTAAGGAAAACAGATGAAAAGATCACCACAGCCCCTCTGCTTTTTTATTAAAAAAATACAAGAAACGATTTAAAACAACTGACCGCATTTTCATTTTGGCTACAAATAGTTCAGTGAAATAAAACTTGCTTTTGGGTGCCCCAGTCAAAGATTTTCTGGTGCAGCCTGCTGGTAGTAAGCTCAGTTTAGGCAGCGCTGGAAAAACGCCAAACCTCTACACTGCATTCACCACGCAGCGGCTCCGAACCAAAGTGTCGCCGGTCAAAGGGAAGGCAGAGCCAGGAAATAACGTCGTTTTGGGATCCACAGGACTGCTCGCTCTTGAAGGTGCCCCCCCCTAGGGGGGAGCAAAATTTTTTCTCGAGTAGCTGTCCCCATGCATGTTGTATCCTTAGGCTGTTAACTCTGCCCCTGTGCCTCTTTCAACAAGTCAAATACATAAATATATAAAAAGCCTAGATGGGCAAAATGTTATGCAGAGACTCCCAGCAGGGAAAAAGGACTGTTTTGGAGCCTTACCCTGCACTTCCACCCGTGCTTCCAGGGTGCTGGCCTGTGAAGTCCCACACGTGGGAAATAGTCACAGCCATTTGATGTGAATGTGTCGTAGCGGGTATGGCCCATACGTGGGATGTAGCTCAGATGTGTGAGCTGTACTGAGTATTAATGTATTTCAATTTTGCAGTTTGGGAAGAATGAAAAATTGTTTAGAACACACTTTGTACACGAGACTGAAGTGTGATACGGTTTGCTTTGTACGCTGTGGTTTCAGAGAGAATGTTACTCCTATACATGCGAGTATACTGTTGTGTACATCTGCATTTAATATATTTACTGCGCATATTTTTGTCTGTATGTCTCGTGAATGCAGGCGACCTGTATCTTTTCTTAGGCAAAGACCGATCATGTTTCTATTTTTTTGATTGCAAATTCTATGTATGAGGTAAAAGGAGGAAAGAAACACGAAACCGCAGCCCAAGAAGAGAAGGACCTTGACTCCCGCCAAACTCTGCACTCCCTGCAGAGGTCTTAGATCGTTACATTTCTAACAGAAACTAATGTGAAGTGAATTTGTCAGCAGACACAAGGCAACTGCAAACGGAAAAGTCAGCATGGGAAGGGTTCTTCCCATTCATATCAACGGAGAAAGTTTCAGCTTAACAAATATATTTTAAGGCGTGACAGGAAAATCTGAGTGAAAAACTTGCAGAGGCTTATCAAAAAACAAACATCCCAAAGTTAACTTTCGCTCTGTGTTGATAGCGTACGTTTCCCTTTCCCACTATTTGTATAATTGTAATTTGAGTAACTCATCCAACCCCTGATCCTACTGACCAAGATTAAACCCCAAAAGAGGGTTTAATCCATGTTAAGAATCAAATCCACATTTCTCCATCTCATGTCCGAGTTCAGCCCTCTTTGCAGTGAAGCTTCAACCCCAACGCCAAACCAGGAGATTCGTCTTCAGCCTGAGCCACCAAGTTACAGAGCGGCAGATTTCAAAACAATTCCATTCAGCTTCCCTGCCAGGTCTGGTACGGGTGAGAGACAAGCAAAACCACGGAGGCAAACCCTGTTTTCTCCAAACACTTCAAGGCAGAGAAAAAGAGGGGAAGATTGTGGAGCAAGCGGGTCTGTTTCTTTTCCATTTCTGTTGATCTGATAACACTCTGGATGTTTGGCAAAAGCTTTGTCAACTTACGGCTGAACATCCCATTTCATACGAAGTTTGGGGCAGGGAGGCTCCAAGCAGACAGCTGCAGTTTTGGAGCGTCTTCGTGCATTCTGCACATTGTTGTGGATACAGGTGCTTTCCTGAGCAGCAGTGGCAAAATGCCGCAGGTAACCCTTCAGTCCCTGGTACTGGTCTGAGTTTTCTGCTGTAAGTCTTGCTACAGATGCCCGAGGTGTTCGGCAGGGCATGGAGTGAAGCCGAAGGCATTGTATTTCCTAGTTGCACTTTTTTTTCCATAGGAGAATTCGTCTCTGGTGCAGCGTCTGCTTCTTAACAAGGCAATGTCTTGCTTTCCTGCCAACATGTCATGAAACTTAGACATTTTAATCACATGAATAGCTTTTCTGCTGCTGGTGGCTCATCACTTAGCCCTCAGAACCAAGGGCCTCAGTTCAGCTAAAAGACAGTACCCAGTGAAGGCAATCTGATAAATTAAATTATGGACATACTTGATTACAGGGGGTACGTTCAAATCGTATTACATATTACATACGATTTCAACCAACGGTTAACTTTAGTATAGAATAAAAGCACAAATATAAATTGAATCGTCAAAACTAATCAAAAGAAGAGAGGAACAGCATCAAAACGGTCTCTTCCTATATCCTCTGTTAAGATCAGCATGTTCTTCCGAGAGGTTTTGACCCCGCTGTAGCACCGTAACCTCACTGCACTGTGATACAGCCAGCAGCCTCCTTGAAAAGATCCACCAAGCTTTTGGGAAGTGCCAGGGTAGTGACTTGCCATTCTCGAATGGAGAGGGGCACCCTGAGGTGCTCCTGTCCTTTAGGCCTCCAGATGAGACCCACGGAGATCCCTCTGAATCCTTATGGAGATGGAGGACCAGTTACTAAAGAGTCCTTCTCCTCCAGCCTGCGTCCTGCAGCCCAGGCAGGCTGGCTTTGGGCAGAGGCCAGCACCCTCCACTCCAGAACCGGCTCCCTGGAGCGACACATCTTGGTGCAGGCTGAGGGCCGGCCAGCTTCTGCTGCGGGACCTGTTTGGCTGGTTCAGCTGCCGGGCCAGTTTGCAGAGGGTGTGTGAGAGGAGCAGGCCGTGCTCTTTAGGGTCAGCTGCCTCCAGGTGCACCCAGAACTGTCCAGCACCTCTGCCGAGGCCGCGCATCCGCATGCGGCGAGCGCGTGCTCAGCTGCTTAGAGACGTGCACAGGGCAGGGGCGACGGCTGCAGCTGGCAGAGCATCCGAGCCACAGCGTAGTCTGTTTTCACGGTTTCCGTGTAGGGGGGCCACACAGGGGAGGGGTAAGGCTGAGGCTACGTCGTGCCGAGTCAAAGGCGAGGGGGAACAGACATGGTCTGGGTGTGGGTTAGGTGGGCCTTCACCTGCAGGCTTGGGGCAGAAAGAAAGGGAAAGGGGTGAGGGAGGATGGGGGGGCCGCGGGGGTGA
>NW_008795035.1:1310629-1371243 GCF_000699145.1 Aptenodytes forsteri
TCCTCGGCGTGTGGAAACCGGCGGGGCTCGCCCGGGCGGGAGCCGACAGGTCCGGGGCTCCCGCGGGGCGCGGGGCGCCTGTCCCCGCTCTGCCTCTTTTTGTTCTTAATAGGGCGTTTTGCGAGGGAGCGCGCGTGTATTTGTTTCGATGAGCTCGCATCCTTTATGTCAGGCGTTAAATGGCAAAAAATAGATGAAGCAATTTAATAAAATACGGAAAGAAGGTATTTTTGTAAACGAAGGTGAGCCGCCTCGCCTTAGAGCTCTCAGGCCCTTTGTATGTCGGAAATACGGCAGGGCTGATGGAGGGTGGTTACGCTCCGCTGCCGTCAGAATAAACGTCGCAGTGACAGGTCCAGGAGCAGGGTGCGGATTTAGTAACATCTGGTAACGTTTCCAAGCTCTTGAGGAGCACAACGCGTCCTCAAAACCTGCACGTCGACATTAGATGTCACACGGGCTCTATTTTGCCGTCTTCCGATCACAAAATTACCGGGGTGGCCCTCCGCTAGTTCAGGGGGTTTGGCTTGGATGGAAGCTTTGGGGGAATTTCTTTTGCCAGAGCAAAAGTCCACAGTTGATCAATGAGAAACATGTAGAGAAATCTGAGGACTATAACACCGAAAAATAAAGGAAAACCGGTTAGATTCACGTGACCACCCTGAGCTTAGGCGTTAACATAAACTTATGAAAAAAATGTTGTCACATCATTAATGGTGAAACAAATTCAGAATCGTACCAATGTCAAATATCAATTTAAAAATAATTGGGCGAAGTGATAATATATTTATACCATGAATGATACACTGTGTAGGTCTATGCTTTTGAAAACATTTAGTAGAGGAAGTCTTCAGTAAGTTATTGAGTTGCGTGTTTGTAGTAAATAGGTGTGGCCTTTCAATTTCTTATCGTATGAAAGCTTTTCTTTAACTTGAGTGTTCTCAGAAATCGTCCTTGACCTTCCTCTGTTCTGCCCTCCACTTCTGGAGATCGGAACATGTCATGGGAAAGGAACACCTGGGACCAACTGGCCTCGTGCTGCAGGCATCGCATCTTCTAATTCCTTGCAAGGGGTACAATTATTAGAAAAATGAACTCAAGCTCAGGGATGTATGGAGGTGTCTCACTGAGTTATACTAACGATACTACAATCTTTTCCGCGTTATTCTGCACCCATTTGCTAACTAATAGACTGTCTGCCTTTGCCGTGGTGCTGAATGCTGTGCAGCTCTTTACTGGCTTCTGCTATATAAATAGATACATATTTAAATTTTTACCACAATGTAAAAAATGAAGAAGGTTATGTGAGTCGTTTTAGTGACTTTGCCAACCTAGTTTCCATATATATCTTTTCTCCCATTCATCTAGCTCGGTTGGATTTGTCTGAACTTAGCCCATAGCCTCTCTCATCTTGACAGTGTAAATAATTTTGTTCAAAATGGTGTGCTTTGCTCTCTCGTTGCATAACGTTTCTTCCTTCCCCAAATTATTATTATTTCCACTATTTTACAACTTCTGGCAAGCAATGTTTATGCATGTCTGCTGTTATTAATCTGCTCTAGGGGGTTTTTTGTAGCATTCCTAAGTTATTGAATCTCGTAGTTTGATGTCTTCCTGTGATTGAGTATCCTTTTGGCCGAGGCTGTGGCAGCTGCGCGGGGTTTTGCACTGAGAGGCGCCAGGCAGCATCCTGTAGCCACGTGTATTTGCACACGGTAGGTTAATACCGGGGAGAGTGCATACGTTCTGTTCACTGACCGTAAAGTGCAGCAGTGGCTTCTGTTTAACAGCGGAGTCTGGTCGTCATTATTTGGTGCCACAGAAATCTGTAACCTGACTTTTTAAATCCTTCTTTATTAGGATTATTTCAAGGAACAGCTGGGTCTGAAGGTCCAGCTGCCGTTCTAAAATAGGGAAATCTGAGAACAGCAGCGACAAAAAGGTAGCAGGCCGTTTGCCATCTGTTGGCAGCACAGGTGGAACAGTGCTTTTGTTAATACTGTCCTTTTTTCCTATTGATGTTTCCGACGTGAAAAACAAACACTAGTGTTGTCTTTTCCAGGGCTGGTCTGATCTATTTTGTTGTAAAAATAAAAAGTCTATTTCCAGGTACAATTCCTTCTCCTATTTACTGTTTCAGCTATCAGGATGTGCACATCACAGATGGTTTCTGGCTTTGGTTTACAGCTAAAATGCAAAAAACGTAGGTAGTCACGATGTCTCTGTACATCGTAAGGAGAAAAATCAGCTTAGGAAAGGTGCAAAAAGAGGGTTTTTTAGAAGTTATCTAACAGCAATCATTATTAATGATCAGAGTTCTGCCATCAGTAGTACATGGTCTTAACCCAGCTCCTGGTCCTCTCTCTGCTGTGTTTTCACTTGGTGTATATTGTTCATTTAAAGATCCACTTAAATGAACGAGACCATCCATGGAAGAAGGGACCCATAGCCAAAGGAAAAGCTGTCCAACGCTCGATACTTGGAAGATGGCTCAATTCCTTGTCTTGCCACAGACTTTCTGTTTGACCTCAAACAAGGCACTTCTTTCCTCTGACAGGACAGTGCAGTGGAGAGGCTTTCGTGCGGTTGACGGTGTTTAAGGCACCACAACAGTTGGTTCCATGTAAACGTGATCGATCAGTGAGGATACCAGAACCTGGCCTTTGGCTTCCTGAGGATGCCTGTTTACAAAGCTGCAGATAATTCATACCCCAATGTATGCTTTGCTTTGCATTCATCGTAGATCTTGTCTGACGACAAGAACTACAATTCTTTACACAACACAAAATCTGGGAGATTTTGAGAACTGGATGAAGACACCATCTTGTAAACGTCACAGCTATTACTGTAACGTGCACGATGTAGGAACTGATTCATCCATGTTCATCTGGGGACCACAGAGCAATGGGCTGCTGTGTCCCAAGGCTGGGAGCATGTACGCTCCGGGGCGGTGCTCACCAGGGGAGGTACAGCCTCTTGTTCCAAGGTAAATCAGCACCTGTCCACTGCAGAATCAAGCCTGCAGAGCCTGATAGTTATCGAAAGAGGTTAAAAATATCATTGGTGCCCCACAGAAAATAACGAGGCTGTTTTCTTCCAGTTGCTATCAAATGGGCACTTACACTGTCACTTGTAACGCTCGTCAGCAGCATTACTGATAGTCTCAGTCAATCGTGATATTAAGTCTTATCCGAGGGACCGTCAGTCAACCACCACTGGTACAGCTCAGCAGCAGGGTGTTTCTGTTCACGTCGGGGCTGAAGCTCGCAGATGACGAATTGTGGGTGGAGTTGCCGTTTCACTGTCTGTTTTGTCTGTATAAAAAGACTCTGCTCTCCAGGATTTTCAGCCTAGCGCTTCACACCGCCCTCAGTTTCAGACAGTAACTATGTTATGTTTTTATTTTAGAAAAGCTAATTAACCTTGCATGGATTTTCAAATAATCACTTAAGTTCTAAAGATGGAAGAAACCTACCTTCCAGTTCCACAAAGTTACCAGTTGCAATGAGCAGAAATAGAGGATGGTTGCTTCATTACTTTATAACTAAACCTTACCGCTCTAAAAGCAAGGGGGAGTCTCTCCCTGCAGGAGACACGACAGACGGACAGGTCTCTCCGGACTTCGCTATTTTCTATACTTGACGCATCACTGGAGCGTCAGAGCACCATACACAATCCCACCAATATCTGTAACGCTTAGGTTTGTTCCGTCATCTTCTTCCTGTAGGTAGGAATTGAGTGATTTAAAGGTTGCTTTTTTTAAGTAAGACTAGCTTAAATCATCATTTGATCACTGTATAATTAGTCACAATTTTTGTACGGAAACAAGTCTAGTGGTTATGATCTAAAAATATGATGATACCCAGAAACAGGTTATAAATTCATCAGGCATTGTGAAGAAATCTACTTCCTCCCCAGGACTTAGCTTCATGTTTTGAATGGTTCTGAATAATACCACTAATGCTATTTTAGAAACAATCAGAAATTAGTTCTTATATAACTTTATTCTGCATCAGTGGGAGAAGCATTAATGTTTCATCTATCTTTAATCGCCAGTGAAAAACCTGTCATGTTATTTGAATCAAAGGGATTACATCCCTTTATATCTCCTATAAATAGCAGTACATTCATATGGATAATTTTGCAATATACATGATGATTATTTTCTTATAAAGGGCATGATTGAACTCCCATTGAAGTGAATTGATGTCTCGCGTTTTATTTGCATAGGAGTTGTCAGTCCCTCAGTAAAGAAGCCGACTGTAATATAAACTACGGAGTGGCATAAGCGGTACCAAGGTTCAGGAGGGCTCATCCAGTTTTGAAGTGGAGTTTCTGATCACCGAATGATTATCCTAGAGGTTCAGGCCTAGTCTAATATTAGGACAGCATAATTGTTAATTATTTACCAGTCTCCATATGGGACTAAACCAGTTGCTAGGAACAGAACATGAAATAAACCTACATTAGCCCTGGAGAAAAACAGCATTTTAAATACACGGGGATTTTTAGAGATTCTTTGCTACAGTATGACAAAAGATGGCAAACTGGGCTGGGAAGAGAAGAGGTTTGGCGACGTCATTACTCGCCCAGAGCCAGCCCTGAGCTCAGTGCCATGTGCAGCTGAGAGCGCTCCCCACCAGACCCGGAGACACCCTCTCGAAGGACCCCGTTCTGTAAACCCTTAAACGGGTTACTCGCTTTGATTCACCAAGTGATCATGCTGTGTCCTGGATGGACGGGGTTAGAAAAGGTGACTAAACCGGAGCAGTTCAGTGCTCCTTATGTCGTGAATTCTCCAGAAGTTTTTTGGGGAAAACGGACAGAAAAGTTGGGGGATTCTAGAAGACCAAATCCTTTTCTACAGATCTCTCTTCCATTTTCTACCTATGTGAGTTTCTTTCACTGTCTACTGTCTCTATCAACATCAGGACCTGTGGCTAATACCATTTTTATCATACACACAAAAAAATCGGTTCCATAATGCTTCGCTGTATGTTCCTGTCATACTTCTGTGCTGTGCTGGCCCTAATGCATCCTTTCTAGCTTTTCTGAGATTTCCGAACCTCCTAGTTCAAAACCAAGAAGAAATTTTGTACCACAAAACATGATCTCTGAGTATACATCTCCCATATGTTCATGGTTAGAAAGTACATACTGCTTTTTAAGCATAAAAATGAAAAAAAGGAACCTTATTTGTATGTCAAATAATGGAATATTTCTCAATTTTTTTTTTTTTTAAAGTTTGAGCTTTCAACAGCCCAGCCTTATTTTTCACAGCAGTTCCTGGACAGCAGAGAGGTCCCCTGCCTGGCATTGGATTAAGTGTATTGGTGGGAGCACTCCATTGCCTGGACGGCGCGGGACGATCACCCTCCCTCTACTGAGCATCTGCTTGTGTTGCACAAACACGGCTCTTAATCGTAATGGCCCCAATCCTATTTATTTGGTCCAGTATCAATTTAACTTGGGATTTATTCCACCTGTTTCTTATTTTTATGTTTAGCTACTTGAGCCTGTTTAAAGAAAGGGAAGAATTTTTCCACATTTACAGATCAGTTTCTCAGCTGTTTTTCAAAACACAAATATCCACCACTGTGGATATGGAGATCGTGCATCAGGATTTCCTTTCTAAACATCAGTTGCCATGATTTGGAAAGGAAAAGTGAGAACAATTTCTCAAATCTGATTATAAAAAAGAGATCTTTTTTTCTATAAAAATGCAAAGAACTCTATTGGATTATTTCCCATTCAGCACATCTCTTTTTACGTAATAAACGCACATTGCCATGCAGCTTCATTCTTAGCTTGAACACACTATCAAAAGCCAGAAATTCACATTGTCTGTATCACAGTATTCTCACCTCTACAGGATGCCAGAGACATGATGTTTTTCTAGGTGTGTAGCCTGTGTTTTAGACGGCATGAGTGACCTGATGTGCCTTTGTAGCTGCTGGTCCATAGAAGGTTCTACAGTTCAGGTTGTTCCAACACTTCTCAAGGGATCCAAGCAAACGTGAGTGGGACCTCTCTGACATCTGACATTAATTCAGCAGAGGACTGATTCCATCTCGGAAAGAAATACCTGTATCAGCAGTAGAAAAGTACAACAGTATTATGGTATCAGCAGAAACTATAGCCGAGCTACTCTAGAAGACCCTTTCAGTAGTGTATAAGGATTATAATCAAAAAGTACTTATGGAACACAGCAAAGTATAGAGGAGTTATAGCACAGCAGGTGTTGACTACCTAGAGCAATAATGATTTTATGCAGGCTGACTAATGGCACCCTTTTTGTCTTTGAAAACATATTTTTAATCCTGATGTTGACAGGCATAGGTGAAAAAGCTGCCCCAAGTAAAACAGAAGTATGTATTTCTTTCTTTAGAAGGAATCAAAGGTAAAAATATAGCAACGGAGTCTTTGAAGCTCACTGCGAAACATCTGTGTTCCACAAAGATTTAAACGTAGCGCATGGTTAGCAGAAACGCTACCTCTTCCAGTTCAGCACTATCCTGAATCAGCACAGATCTCGCCCGTTGGGCATCGAACAGCACGCTTTGCTGTGTAACAGCGGGTATGCGAGCCCATGGTAAACTGTGGTGCTCCGTACTGAAACTAAATGGAAAAAAACAAATGGGATTTGTGCTCCTCCATTCCTTACTCTCTTTGTTCACTCTTCCCAGTAAGTTTGATGGGAAACTCCGTGGTCTTATCCATGGTCCCTCATTCCGCTTCCCTCGGTGTCCCTAATGCAGCGTAACATTCCTCAGCGTATCGCCTCTGCAATTAGACTGAACATCTCCTTTCTACTGTGTGACACCTGATCTGCTTTTGTATGCTCAAAATAACAGTAGCTAGGAGCTGTTGGTTAGTGACGATTGCTTTTTTGACTGATTAAAGTTTGGAGTACGTTTGTTGCATACAGTAATCATAACAAAGGAAATCCAGTGGATATAATCTGTAAAAAGTAAACAGTATGTGCACGCTCAGAAAAGTCAAACCACAATGAGAAGCAGCACAGACAGCATATGGCCCTGTTACATACACAAAATTAACAGTATGAAATCCAATTAGGAAGGTGGAGATCATAATCATCACATTAGACAGCAATTTCCAGAGTATGTGAACTCAAGACTTCAGCATTTCCTTCCCAGACTGAATCATGCCGAATTGTTAGATTTATCTCGTTCCCATGGTTTCCGATAACGTGATTGTGGTGAAACGTCAGTAGAGAGCATAAAGCCGGAACATGAACGACAGGCGTTTCAGCGGAGCTTTCACTAGCCTGAACAGCAGGGTGCAAGCTCCAGAGAAGCTTGACTACTTACAGGGATTGTGGACAAAGAAATTCCCTAAGCAGTGTCTTTTGCTTTTGTTCAGCCACTGAAGAGTAAGATTCAGTTGTGAAAGGGGAAATATCAAGGGAATTTCTCTTGCAAATGTACGCATGCAAGAAAAGCGTGATTTCCAGCTCTTCCGTGCACCGCTAATCTAACGAGGGTTATCCAACATAGTGCTTCATGCCATGAGAGAAGTCAGACTGATATATCTTTAATATCTGGGTTTATACTTCTCTTCGGGTATCCTTGCTGCACACAGTCAAATATCTTATCTTCCTAATAATTAAAAGGAAACCGTTACAATAATGAGAACTGTCATGTGTTGAAAAGTGTGTCCTGGCGTGTCTTCCCTTTATGGCTAAGCACTTAAGTAATTCGCAAAGAAATCAAAAACGTCTGGTACGCACAAATCATACTCTGCAGTAAGTACCCATTAGCACCTGGATTCAACTTCGCAAACCTTTTCACAAAAGCCTCTACATACGTGGTCTTGCCGATATCGGTAAAACAATTCTTAGCTGTGTTCCCTGATGGGAATCCGTGCAACGCCGTACAACCGAGGGAGAGGTGCTGGTGCCAGGCATCCTGCGCAACAGAAATGCTGCACCTCAGCCAGGGAAACCGTTACGTACTCTTACCAGTTATTCTTCCAACAGTATTTAATTAACCTAACCTTGGGATTACATGTCTGTCTTTTCCAGGGATGCAATTAAACTCTAATAAAATAACCATTTAAACTGTTAAATAGAGTTTTAAAAAGCTCTAATCCCCTCAAAGAAATTTTTCAGCTCAGTTAATGACTGCTAGCTGAAATGTTAAGTTTTTAATGAGTTTATCCAAAGAAACTTAGAGAAGGTGCCTGATGCCTCAGTACAGAAATGTTGTACTGCAGCTGAATTTGTTTTTACAGTTTAAACAAATATCACTTTTAAATAAAATACTTTCATTATTTACCAAGTAGTTTTGGTAACAAATTGTATCAACTAAACGTATGTAGAACTAGTGTTCTCTTTAAGCACCAAGTACACAAAAACATTAGCTCTTTTGGACTTTTTTTGCCAAGATGTCTCTCACACTCATCACATGTAATAGAATTTTGGTAATAGAAGAATTTTTCACAACTGCTGTAACTTTGTGAAAGGTCAGATGCTGACTAACTTCCTAAAAGAAAATCACAATTTAAAGAACAGTTGAATTCCACCATGACATTTGGAATGGCTTGACAATGACGTCACGCTATGAAAACAGGGACAACAAACAGAGCAGTAATAAGGAAAAAAATGAGAGTGTATAGGGGAAATAATGCTTTTTCTTGGAATAGGATGTTTAAGTTTTTCAAGTCACAGCTTATCATGCCTTGCAGTATCCATAGAACTCCAGATTTTTCAAATTTGTAATTCTACTCATTGTTCTCTTCCCTTTCTATAGGTTGCTGATTTCTAGTCTTTTCGATAAATAGAAAAATTAGATATGTTTTAACATTTAGTATTTTAATAGTGAAACTCTAAGTAAATGTAACATTTTCATTTGGTTTTGAATAAAGGAAAAATAAAGATCAGGCTTGCAGCTCATGTGAAGAGCGACAGAACCCGCATGGATTTTGTTAGCTTATGAGGAGGACCTGGCCAAAGGCAATCAGAGTTTGGGTTGATACATAAGCCAGATGTAGGTGCCAGTTGGCTGGTTTCCATATCAACCATAACTTTGAAATTTGCCAGTGCAAAAACTCAGCTGTAGAACCGCACAGCTAGCTGTGTAATTCGGAGGGCTCTGGTGCTGGTGTGGGAAACTGGGCAGACTTGGGAGGGCCTGGAGCCCAATTAAAGTCCCCAGCTAATGCTGTTTCTGATCAAACATTAATTCTCTTTCACTCCATCCATTTACAGGCAGAGTCTGGCTCTAGAATTGGTTCTGGACAGGAGAAAAAGAGCAAGTAAAGACAGAGAGTCCTTTGTCATATGACAAATTGTATGACAGTAACTATTTGGGCCATGCAGATGACGCTTTCTTGTTACTTATCAGTTGGGATCATCTAACAAGGAACCACATTTAAGTTTTAAAACTTAAAGAGTTTGTGAAATACTAAGTCCATATTTTTTTCATGACCGTGTTTTGAATGCCTGTAGGTGCCCCACGCAGCAGACTAATTTACAGATAATCTTTTGAGCTATAAGTAGCATATCCCCACTGCAAGAATTATTTTGATGATAAGTGCTATCATTTGTAGCCAAAAATCTTGAAATAAGACTACCAACCAGCGTACTTTAAAGCTGCTTAGGTAACCAGAATGTACCAAAAAAGCCAGCCAAGACGGTGCGGGTAAGCTTTCAGCCATCAGCAAAGCTGGGGTAAGATAGAAATACCTCAAGGCGTAACATTTTGTTTCTTGTTTGTCGGCATTGGACTGTTTTCTGTGACTCTGCCACTTTCCTCTGCCTTTAGCCAAAAGAACAAGCAGATGCTGCTGTTTCTAAGCAAATTAAATAAACCAGATTTATCTCTATGGAAAAGGATAAGTTCCCAATGTTTTTTCTTATCTATGTCTCAAAGCTTCCCTTTGCTGCTGCACCCAGGAGGCTCCGAAGCGTACCGTACCCTTCCTTGCTATTCCTTGGCTACTGCTGCACAGGCAGCCCCAGCGCTTCCCACACCCCCTCCGCTGAGCCAGGGCATCTTGCTGCTTTGTTTTCGTTAATAAAGTGTAAATGTGACTCTCGGCATGCAGGCTCTTCAGGACTCTTATCAGCTAAATGGAGATACTCATAATGCTTTATTGTCAACAGTGAGTGAAGCCGCAAGAAGCTCAGTACTCCTGGATGGTTGAAATCTTGAAGAGCAGCATCAGTCAGGCAGTGCAGCAGGAGCCATGTCTCTGCCCTTCCGGAAAGAGCTGGAGAAATACAAGAATATCAATGAAGATGAAATACTCAGCAAACTCTCGGAGGATGAACTGAAACAGCTAGAGCATGTTCTTGATGACCTGGATCCTGAGGTTAGTAACGGGGGCCGGGGGGGTCATAGTTCAGAAGCTGTCTATTATAAATGCCACGTACAGCACCTTTTTTTATTTGTATTCTGTTACAGTAGGGGCAGTGTGCCCTAAAGGATGAGCAGCTCGGCTAGGGACATTTTGGTTTTATTCCTGCTGTGATGCGCTACTTGCTTTTGTACAAGTGTGCTCTTTCTCTATCCCTTGTCTATTTAGACACTAGCTTGCCTGCAATCTAAATCTTTAATCATGTTTGTACGCTGCAGCACGATGAGAAGCTTTTTATGGGTGCTATTTCTGAGCACAGCAATAAACAAACAAACATAATGTGTGTTTGTGAAGATCAGATCTTTTGAGCTTCTGAAATCTGTCGACCATGTCATTCGGCACAGATATTTTTAGCTGAAGAGAATATATTTAGGCATGATTAAGAAAAATAAGATTCAGCTACACAACTATCATTTTCTAGAGAGCAAGGATAATTTGGGTATTTGAAGATGCTCTCACAAAGAACTTAAAGATCTCTGGCCTGGGAACCGCTCAGTCCTACAATAACGAGGTTACAGTCACAAGCATGCTGGTTGGGAATTCTGACTGTACCTACCCCAAAGCCTTCCAAACGGGTGTGGGAGTTTGAAAACTGGCAGGTAAACTGGCAGATAAAACCCATTCACTCTGGAGACAAAATAAATTTGAAAAAACACAATAGGTTTACAGCTTCTAGTTCTTTAGCACAAATTTACCTGGAAATTAAGGGTGGGCTTTACTCTTCTCTCCCTCCACGTTGCCACTTCCCTCACTACTACCACTTCCACAGTGCATTTTCTGGTATTTTCAAGTATCTGGCATCTCAAGTGGAGATACAGAACATTCAACAACAACAACAAAAAAGCCACGGTGCATTTGTAGTCAAGCTACATACATGCAGTAAATTTGTAGCACTTTGGGCACGTTTGTGCATGCACAGATAACATGTCTGGTGACTTGAGTTCACTGGGTGCGCTCAGGATTCACTGGATATTTGCCATGTATCAGATTTACCGTGCGTGTTCTGGCCAACGATGAAGTGTTTCTGCAGCACTCTGGGGCACCTTCAACGTGTTGGCTTTACTGCACATGCACTGCAAAGTCCACGTACCTGTATTCCTTTCTGGGATTTCCTGGGCTGAAATGTGGGAGCCTTACACGTCTTCCTATATTATGGGATGCAGCCGCAATCACATGGTCACACAGCTACGTGTTTAAAGTGGGGCTTCATCTGCTTGCTTCCTGCATACTCTAAATAGCTGAAGTCCGCATAATTCACCAATTACTTTCTGTGTGTGGCATTCATTTCTGAAGTCCAAGAGACATCTGCATTAGAATGAAAGGAATTTTTGAAAAAATGAAAAGAGAGAGAGAAAAATGGGGAGGAAAAAGAGTAAATGAAGAGAAGAAAATATATAGAAAACTTATCCTGGTCTATTTACCTGGACTGTAAACTCTGTGGTTATAATATGTGTAACACAAAGGGCTCTGATCTTGCTCAGTTCTTTAGTGCTGTGACTGTAGATATGGTTAATAAAAATATTAATAGGTGGTACAATCAAGAAGCCTGGAAGATATACTGGTTTTAGTGGTTACAGTTAGGTAATGTGCGTTACTGCTGTCACCAAAGAGCATTATGTGAAGTAACATGCAAAGACTGGTTTCATTTAAAAAACAACAACATTGAGATGAGATTTGGAACACTATATGAAATTGCCTCACCTCCTTTACATGCCTCCCTCTCTTTCACAGAACGCCTTGCTTCCAGCAGGATTTCGGCAAAAGGACCAGACCACTAAACCTGCCACGGGCCCCTTCGACAGAGAACGCCTGCTCTCGTACTTGGAGAAGCAAGCGCTTGAGCACAAAGACAGAGAAGACTTTGTACCGTTTACAGGGGAAAAGAAAGGTACCATCCGTCTTCGTGTCGGTGTTGAGTAACGGACTGTCACTGTGCAGGGTGAAGCTCAGGCGTCAGATCTAGAGCTGTTGCAGCAGGAGACGTAGTGGTGGTTTTATCCGCCGCGCAGTGGTCTGCCTTGCTACTCTGGAGTTGTAATTGCATGTTTAATCAGGGCTGTTGGTGGGTGTGGGAGCACACGAACACCAGTCCAGCAAAGGGCTCAATCAGCAGCTCCCAGATCAGCAAATGGCTCTGTTTGCAGTCAAGGATGGACAAAGGTGGCCTCGCTAACCTCGCTGGGACTATTCCCACGTTAAGCATTAGGCCCATGCAAGGGTGCTGTAGTGGGGGAGGTGTTTAGGAGGAAACGTATTAAATGCCTTTCTAAGTAAGTATTGCCTATAATTGCTGTAAGTAATAGCTTAGGGAATACGCTTACAAAAAATAAGTATTTTTCCACTTGTTTACTAGCACATCTGGCAACGCTATTCATGCAGACAGTTCCTCTGCTTCCCCTTGTCCTACAGCTACAGGGAAAAAAGGGAAAAACAGGAAAACCTAATTCTTCTAATCACTCAAACATTGGTAGGATAACCTTAGGGCAGGAACAGTCATATTTTTAAGTGAGCAATGTTCTTTTAGCACCATTATCTCCTTTTCCTCATTTATATACGGTGGATAAAAAAGCCTACCTCAGGCCACCTCTTCATTCAAGAAGGAGCTTGTTATGTCTGGGTCCATTTGTGACTGTCTGATGAATTTGCCATTATTTCAATGGGACCTGCTTAAGGGAAAGCAGATATTTCAAGAAAGTCAAGTGCAACATTTTTTACTTTATGTATCATTATCAGAGATATAAAATGTTATTTGCAGGCCGAGAGTTGTTGCTGTCATTACATTGTGTTCTCACTCTGTGAAACAGTGGTTTTAGACAAACAGGACAGTTTTCAGCTCGATCTGATTGATGCGTTATTTTATCATGCATAAAGGTGTATTCTTTAACCTTCTGTTTTCCTCCGTCATATCTTGTGCTCAGTGCTATTCACAGGGTTGACGCCGAGCCCACTGAAATGCAGTGACACTGCAGTGATCCTGCCGGTGGCAGGAATGATCAAGCACATACCGTACAGGAAAGAAGAGAGTTTATTGTATTATGGATTTATTATCAATTGTTTCCCTTTTCCAGTCTCCTACATGCTGCGGTGTTACCAGTACAAGTTGCCGCTTGCAGGTCTCTGCGTATTTATGCCGACACCTTCAGTCAGGTCTCACCTTACTGATATTTACTGACTTAGGGCTAAGACTTTGCATTTTGCACTGTAGTCGTGCCCGAGATCTCCAAACATGCCTGAAATGTAAGTACACAAAAAACCAGCAGTGCATGGAATTGCATATACCCACAGGACCGGCAGTTGATCTGTACAAAACTAATCCCTGTATTGTCCGTGACAGTGTTATTGCACGCACTGGCCTGTTTATTCTATTTCAGTTTTCTTTTGATGAGGCTAAAGCAGTATTATTCCTACATTTGCTTCCAGGTGCCCTTAAAGTGCTTATGAGCACTGCTTATTAATTCTTGGTGTCTCTGCTGTGGAAATACCACTGCTTTACAAACACAAATAACCACACGTGTCACTTTTCCCTCAGCACAGAGTGAATTCAGCCATGCTAGCATTCCAAGCTATTCTTATTTTGGTTTTTGATTCACTGTAACCATTTACTTCAAAATTACAATTTTAAGAATTATCACAATTACAGGGTTATGACAGCATTTTAGGCTGAGGGAATTATTCCCTTAATTTCTCCTGTTCCTTGTACAACAGCAGTTCCTGACAAAATCTTCAGTATCGGCTTTAGCAGATTAAGTCAAATGAGAACAACCACATGTTCTGTGATTTCTGCAGTCATTTTACGATTATAATCTAAACACAAAGAAGTCTACTAATTTTTCTTTGAAGTCAAAGGCCGAATACCATGAAAATACCCTTTGTTTCTTTGTTTATATTAGAAATAACTGAATTAATCTGATATCTGTACACCTGGTGAGGTCCAGTACCTTGACAATTGGAGAGCTGGATGAACAGCACAGCGTCATTTTTGTGCTGCTTTAAGGGAACTGGCTTTGGGAAAGAATCTGTTTATTTTGAGCTTGATCCCATATTGGTACTTGCGTCTTTCTTCTGCCCCCGACTTGGCAGGAGGTGTCCTACAGAAAGACGACCAGACTTCGAGCACTGGGCTTCTCTGTCTCCTTTTCTTGTTCTCCTTCACCCTTGCTCCGCACTGCAAAGAATTCATGCAGAATCTGAGCCGCATAAAACATATGATTGAAATCTCCCGTCTGCCAAACGTACTGAAATCTTCCTGTGGATTGTATGGTAATTCTGCTAATTGGGTGAATCTGGTGAAACATGATGAATGTCACGTAAAGGCCATGCGTGGCTGGCTCTGGATCTTAGAATCCGTGCCTGTAACTGCGGCATTACTTATTTTGGCAAATTCGATTGAAGAGACAATAACAGAATGACTGTATTAAAATATTAATGACTTGATTTTCATTTATATTTTCTGTGCAAGGAAATAAAGCAATCCTGCAAAGACATTTCCAAGCTATGATACTACATGCTAGATTTAAAGTCACTTCAATTAGAGAATGATTAGTATTCTTCCAAAGCTTAGTAATTAGTTCAGGATAAATAATTTACATTTCTAAAATGTGTCCTCAAAAGAAACTGAAGAAGAGTATCCCTTGAGGAAAAGCTTATTCTTCACCTTCTGTGCGTTGATGGTCTCTAAGGTGTATTTACAGACTGGTAAAAATTTATATGATTATATGATGCCTGTTAAATGATTTCTTTACATTATAGCAGCGCTATAGTGTAGCCATACTGTAAATAGTCCCCAATTAATTTTACACTAATTCTGCTAGTTAAAAATCCAGTTCTGAGGCAGCTCCAAAATGCTTCCAGTTGTGTGTAATTAGAAACGGGAGGTGTTGATGTCAATGTACCATTTGGCACTATTTACCTCCTGAGAATATTTGTGTGTCAGTAGGATTAGAATATGGCAAGTGTTGTTTAAGCTTTTGTCACTGTTTTATACGTCAATATTTTTCTGCCACTGGGAAAGCATTTATTTTTTTCAAATTTAGGAAGTGGGATGCTTCTACCAGATGTTGTGACATTTCTACCAGTTCCTATGTTTATCATGCAAAGCTGATGCTGACTTGAAAATTAAGCGATGAGCAGAAAAGAAGGCGGCATTTAAAATTCCTCCTCGCAGAGCAGTCTGTGATACATCATTATTGTTTATCTAGTGTCTCTGCCTCTCTTTTTTTTGTGTTAATGTTTTATTGGAGAGTTCTTGACCAAAAAGCAATACCAAACAGCTGCTGAAGGACAAAATTCAGTTGCCTGCGTTGGTGTCTATATGCTGAACACAACCATCAGGTTTTGATTGTGCTAGAAAACAGGCCAAAACAAATTCCAGAGCTGGCGGGGATATTCAGAGTGGTTAAAACAAAGGAAGTGTTAAATACGAGCTCAAGGTGGGGGGCTGGTCATGCAGGGAATTGCCTTGTTTTCGATTGTAACCGTGGTTTCGAGAGGTTGGAAATGTTTGGCAAAACCAATCAAACGTATAGCATGCGTTAGGGTTTTGGCCCTCTGCCATACTTCAGCTTGTTAACGTACTACATTAATTGCTGTACAAAAAGAAGGTTTTAAGCCTGTATGGGATAGCTCTCAAATTTCAGTGAAAACCCAAGTTTTGCGCTGAACCAGGGCCAGAACAGTCACAGCCTGACAGGTGCACCCCCAAACTGGCCACCAAGCAATTTTTTCAGACCGCTTGACCCCACAACCTCCCTAACACAAGTCAGGGGCGGGTACTTCGTTCGAATGTCCCCATGGCGAGTGTCTGCTCCCACTGTGGTATGAGAACGATCTGGTGGCTTTCAGGGACCGTTGTGCAACACAGCTGTTAAGCAGCCATTCCCACAACAGAGGGTTCGTTACTAATGAGCCATGGAGGTATAGGGAATTAGGGCTGATAACTGTAACCATAGTGATTGGCAGTTTATAAGTTTATTTTACGTATTTTTGGATTGGTTCCTACTTAGGATAGATATTCTAGAAGTCCTTACATAGAACCTGATGAACTACAGAAGTTACTTAGACTGACCCACTGCACTTAACACATATAGCTGGAACAGCCAGTTATCACACTTAGATCACTGTGAAGCCTTTTCTGTGTCATTTTCAAGTTCATGAAAGGTCCAGCAGTAAAAAGAAAAGGTGGAGAAAGTAAGGAGCAATGCAGGCACAAAATATTAGAGAGCAGTGTCAATGCTGCATGTTTTCCCTTACTGAAGGCAGTATGTACATCTGATCTCAGTTAAGATCTGAGTACTACTGTAATACAAACATAAACTATCAACAGCATTTCTGTTTCTGCTTTGTTGCAGTGGTTCTCTTAACTACATGATACTAATGAAACATAATTGAAAAAAATTCTGTTGTGAAATACCGTTAGATATGAAAAGTTGGCCATGACATTTTTAATGGCCATAAGGATTGCTGTTTCAACCCTTCACCACTGTCCCTGTTTTCTACAGGGTCTTCCGTTCCTTGCCAAACCATTTCATTTTGGATCCGATCCAGTTCTCATCAGTGTCATGGAAAAACTCCAGTGGATTGGGCTATTATTATTTGTGGCTGGACAGGGAAGGGGAACATGCTTGTATGTGATTAAATGGTAACATTTTTAGCCAACTGATAAAAGGCAAAAGGAAGAAAATAAGGATGATTAAAGCAGAGAACTTATGGCCAAACCCCTGTTTTCAGATGCTCTGGTAGAGACCATCTATCTTGCATGTTGTGCTGTGCCAAGCAGAGTATCAATACGCAGCACTAGTAATAACGACAGTCATTTTCAGAAGGTCAAAGTATTAGAGTAGATGCTAATGAGTTCCAATTCCAGTTTCTCTAACAGTCTCTACATAAAAAAATTAGGGTTTAGTTTAGAGACACGGTATCTTTTGTGGATTGACAAAGGCAGTCTTTTCACCCCCAACGCTGAAATGGTTTGTTTAAATTTTTGCCACCTTCTTCCTGTTCTTCAAGGCTCAAATTTGGAACCAATGTTTGTCTCTTAAAGCATTGAAAGTGCTGCAGTTGCTGACAGTAATGCCTCTAGCCAGTGCCTTTCACTGCTTGCTTTTGTAAGACCCTGTTTTAATTGCTCATGACTTTGCCAAACTCACACAGTTCACACTGAAATTTCCCATGCTGAGAGTCTGCCTCGGGCTGAATTTTTGGAAAGTGTTAGCAAAAAGGCCTCAGCTGTTTCCAAGAACAAGATTAGGAGAAAACACATTGTTTTAGCCATCTGAAGTAAATTTTTCCAGCTGTTTTTTTATAAGCTGCAGTGCCTCCATGCTTTGAAAAGGGGACTTGAAATGTATGCCCTTTGCAATCCCCAGGGAAATACACTTTAATTTGGCATCTTCAAAATGTTGTACTTTCTTGTACATCCAGTTTGTTGTCGTGTTCTCCAGATATTCCCCCTGCAGTGAGTATTAGTCATGTCCTCAGAGCCTCTGCCTGCATGTGCAGACAGCACACGTGACAGCACAGCAGCGCCCGGAGAGACCTGGCGTGGCCGGCTGGAGGGTGCGTGGGCTGCACTGGATGCTCTGTGAAATTGCTCATCTGAGAGGCCACTGTCACACCAGAACCAGGGCAGGGAGACTCTCCTGCTCTGACAGTGTTCCCCTCGCTTTGTAAGGGCACTGTAAAGGAGAAAAAAAGAGTAAACAGCCAGCAGAGAGGTGGAGGGATTGGTTTTCGAGGAGCTGTATGAATCTGTTCAGGATGAAGGACTAGATGTGGCAGCTCTGGGGAAGGGAGCTGTAGTAGAAGAGAGCAGCGGTAAGGAAGACAGGGCAGAGGGAATGGAGGTGGTGGGAAGGGTCGGGATTCAAAGATGAACAGGACCAGGAGACACAGGGGATGGGGAAGGCACGGCGGGCAATGAGGAAAGGAACAGAGGAGAAGGATATGCGAGATGGGAGAAAAGAGGCCGGAGACGAACGTAACTAGTGTAGCATCTAGCTTTGCCTAAGTTTCAGGGTTCTTTGATGTCCCTGAGAACCTGAAGCCCAGCAGCGCAGCTTGACTCTCTTCCTCCTCTGCTGCCATTCCACATCAGACATGAGCTTTCTGCTACTGCTGGTGAAGCAGGTTAATCCAGGTGGTAATCCAGAGGACTGCTGTAGGACTACGGGGATCCTGACTGTTGTGATAATCCATGTGAGGGTCTGATGAAATTCTGGGCTTCCCTCTGTTTTGAAGATTATAGGTTGGCTTTTGTTTATTTTTATTTGAGAAGGTATACTTTTCAGAAGAATTCTTTAAAGGGTAGCGCTAAGGCGGCAGAATCACAGCACGCTGATCAAAGTCAAAGATGCTGCTGCAATTTAACTTTGGTCTTTGTGTGTATGCCCAATAGATTTAATAACTTTGGAAAGCTTAACTTTGCAACCTTCCTATGCCATTATCATAATTTTTAAGGCATAGAATATGCAGACGCTAATCCAAGAGTAACAGTACAGCAGCAATTATGACACTGCATTTTAATTACTACCGACTTTCAGCTTCACGCTTATTTGAACCTGGCCTGTTTTCTTCTTCATAATACAAATTTATTCCTGGTAAGAACTAATTTAGCTCCATTTTCATAAAACTCCATAGAGGAGTTTAAGTAAGCTTCAAAAGAAAAGAATAGTGCAAAATGGAAAAAGTGAATCAGGTGCCTGTGATTTATGCAAGGCAGATTTCCGAGATTATTGAATTTCACTTCTAAGGTCAATGTAACATTCTGTAATTGAGAATAAACAGGCACTCGCTGTAGTCAGTGATTCATTGAAAAGTAAGACGTAATAAGCGTAACCAGATATTTTCTTGAAAGTACAATAATCTGAACTACAGTTTATAGGAAAAGAAACTAAGTTATTGTTTAACAATTATGGCAGAAAGTGCATTTGTATTATAAAATTAAGTAACTATCCTTAGTAAAACTGATTTTAAATAAAAGGACATTTTTACAGCTAGTATAAGTGGGCTTGTTTCCCATTGCTCTGTGCTTTGTTGAGTTTTGGCTCGTACAAGGTGGGAATAAATACTAAGTATTTATACTAAATAAAAATGGTGGCAGTTTATATTTATTCACAAAAGTCTAATGACATAAGAAGGAAGGCAGAGAGCAGACATACCAGAAATGATGTTCCAAATGCTGTAAACTATAAATGAAGATGAAATCCTTACAATAATCAACTACAGTTTATAGGAAAAGAAACTAAGTTATTGTTTTACAATTATGGCAGAAAGTGCATTTGTATTATAAAATTAAGTAACTATCCTTAGTAAAACTGATTTTAAATAAAAGGACATTTTTACAGCTAGTATAAGTGGGCTTGTTTCCCATTGCTCTGTGCTTTGTTGAGTTTTGGCTCGTACAAGGTGGGAATAAATACTAAGTATTTATACTAAATAAAAATGGTGGCAGTTTATATTTATTCACAAAAGTCTAATGACATAAGAAGGAAGGCAGAGAGCAGACATACCAGAAATGATGTTCCAAATGCTGTAAACTATAAATGAAGATGAAATCCTCAAAATGTTTTTTAGATTGGACACACTAGTAAAATCCTACCAACTATGCTATTAAAATTCCTTTTTTTCCCCTTGTATAACAATAAAGAAATAAACTTACTGTGGGAAAATACATTTGAAGTAGTTCCCTGCTCAATTAATACATTTTCCTATAGATGTGCATATGTGGTTATGTAGTTAACTCTTATTGTATAAGGAGATGAAGTGAGGGATACATCCCATCTCCTTGCTTTACTTCGACATTGCTTTAATGGGGGCATTTGCATAATGCAGGAAAATCAGAGCTTGCTGAAACCAAGTGGCAAAATTACATCTATGGTTTTAGGACTGTACCCAGTGTATTTCTTTTTTTCATAGAATTTGTCTTCCTTTTATCTCACTGCATTTCTATGTCTCTCTGTAGTCCTTTTTACTGAATCCTTCTCTGTGGTTTTCAATGGATTTTTTCCCTGAGCCTCTCTTGAGTCAAACGTGAACCATATCGTATTTCACTTTGAATAGAAGTTGTGCAGTGTGTGAAAAGGAATAGGTCTGCTCTTAGACTGAGCCAGGACAAATCTCTACTCACTGCACTCACAGTCAGAAAGTCCCCTGGGTTATAATAAGCTGCCTCAGTCGTCATCCAGGTCACCCCAGGCACTTACCCCAGTTTGACAGAAGGAAGGGGAGAATTGCATTGATTTACGCTGAAAATTTCACGTTGAAAAAAAGCACTTTGGATTCCAGACATTTGGGTTTCTATGCTTGTGTAAAAATAAAATGATATTTTAATGCTTACTATTTTTTTTACCGGAATTGAATTTTGTTTTGCAGTTAAACACAAGAATATATTATTTTTGTACATACATGTGGTTATCTTAGTGTTGTTAACACTGAAGTAGCTCAAGTATGATGTGCATAAACATAACTTTCGTCATCGTGTTTTTCACTGATAGGAAGATAAGCTATTACTATTAAGACTTAGCGCAGAACATTAGTATATTCTGGAGGCAAAATGTAACACAGCCAACATTAATTATACCACATGGAATGTTATAATAAAGTACCTTCTAAAGTGCAGTGTGAATATAAAGAGCACCAAGAGCAGCAGCCATTCTTCATAAATCTCACTTTAAAATAATAAAATGTCACTATTCTTCTGAAGTTTCTTCCAAATAATAAATTTTAAATTTAAGCTGGACCATTGAAACAAGCAAGCCACAATCCATGTTTTATTTTGTCACTGAATTCCATGATGGCACTGTATAATGAATTTACAATGTACGGATGTGGGACTAGGAGGGACCTCCTGGATCTTTAAACTCTGTCCTTAAAATAGTGAAGGAAAACTGGTTGACAGCCATCTATAAACACAGACACACAGTTTTGCTGGTGGTGGACAGGTAACGAATTCCTAATAACGTGCTAAATGCATAAACTCTTCTAACCTCTGTCTGCTATGCTACAGCATCTCTACACAGTGGGATAATGCAAAAGAATGTTCTTATCTAGATAGCAGAAATAAGAGTATTTTTAAAACGCCACTGGACGCCAGCAAGGCCCACATATATTAAAAATATATATTACCATCTTTGACATGACCTTGCCCCTTTAAATATTTCATAAAACCAGTAATAGAATTTTTTTCTAAAACATTTGCCAAGAATGCTTTAAATGAAACTATCAGTGGGAGTCATATACACATTTAAAAAGATTTGGGCTGCCATCCAAGAATTACATATGCCTGAAACAAATGCTTAAAAATTGTATTCCTATATATGTGAACTGCACGGAAAAAGTATAAGCCTGTACTGGTTTCCATTACCCCTGGATTTCTTGCTACACAAGATACTTGGCCTACCCACATCCAAACTCCATAGAGAAGGACCAACTGTAACACGTATCACGTCCACATTACACAAGGCTCGCGGTCCTGTGTCCCTTTATAATGTTATGTGTGAAAGTATAGACTTCTGTCAGTATTTATTAACAGTCGGGCTGGGGTTTGGGTCTGTGAAGAATCACTTACTGCCTGATGGAGGCGTTTCATGCGAGCCATGGCTCTGGAGTATAGCTGTTAGGGGACAGTATTATCAGTCAGGATAAAGATAATAGGATTCCCTCAAGATCTCAGACAACCTACTGATTACTTGAAACTCATGTGGAATCATCAGTGATCTGAAAGGAAAATATTATACGGACAGTACTCCTCACTATTGATTGTTTACTCGGATATTCTGATTAATTTTGGCCTTTGAGCTTCCAACATAGTCATGAATTTTTTTCCTTATGTGTTATCCTTACCAGTCAAGCTGACATCAAGTTAAGTCTTGGTCAGTGGTGTCTGGAAGCTGCCACGCAACACTTCAGATTAGGTGGTAGTACAGAGGGAGTCTGAAATCCTAGCACCTGTGCTGTTATGAAATCTGGGGAGCGTGACTAATCTATCTTCACAGAGTATTTCTCACCCCAGATTTCCACTCGACTTTTGTTTGATGCTGCTGGGATGGCTGTCTCTGATTCATATCACCCAGTGCATGGTGAAAGTGAAAATGATTCTTACCTTTGGCCCACAAAGGCTTTTATCTTCTCGAAGCCTCTTCTTAAAAAATTACTCACTTAAAATATCGCGTGAAAAATGAATCATAATATGATACTACTTTGTCTTTCTACTTAATCTTCTGTCCAGTTTTGTACTCAGAAATTATTTAGCCTTGGTATAAATATCTCTAAGGTTAATAATTCGAATCCTGCGTCAGTACACCTTGCCAGAATTTCAGAAATTTCCATTAAAGTTTTTTTCTGAACTCATTCAATTACCTCAGTCATGGAAGCTGACAGTATAGAAATTGCTGTAGACAAACTTGTATGAAAGAGATGAATAAATTGGGTATTATCTACATGAAAATGATACTTCGGACCATAATGGGGAAAAATTAAGCCAGAAAAGGATGACAGTGTTGAAAAACCAGAGGCAAAGCGTCTGTAATTCAACACTAAATATCAGAACTGCATCGATTAATGGTAACAAAATAATACCACTAATACAGTTAAAATTAAACTATTTTAGAGACATTTCAGAAAGCCACAGGATATGCTTCAAGCATTACATCTAGAGTGTACGAAGCTGCACAAAAAGACAATTTAAAGTTGACAGTGGGCCAAAGGCACCTGCATCCAAGGGTCATCACAGCTTCATTACAATGGGATTAACTAAAGCCTGCTTGAGAAGTAGTTGTTAGGGACAAGGTGAGGGGAACTACTCCGCAGTGGACAGCAGAATTATCGGAGCAATGACACCGTCTGTTGCACGTGGCATCATCTAATGTATTACCGACTGTATGGGTTTGGTACAGGAAAGTGTTGAGTGGGAGAAAAGCCCCAGCAGCGCTGGTGACTGAAGTGCAGCCCTAGCTCTGATTTAAAGGGCCTCGCTCCAAGCGTTTGCAGTTACATCACCACACTACTGAGGTTAACTGTAATAGCAGGGTAAAGGAGTAGTCTGACTTCTTGTGTTGTTTCTGGATTTATCCTACAGTTTTCTCATTTCAGCAGAAGGGCTGATGATCTCAGTCTTGGGGGAATATCGCATGGAAACACACACCTGCTAACCCCAGTGTAACAGCAGTATACAAAGAGAGACAAATAGGTCAGGAGTCTTTCTTGGGGAACACGTGGTTCAGTTCAGTTCAGTTCAGACTTTTCAGGCCTGTACGGATGATCAGGTTAAGGCTATTTCTGTGAATGATCATCAGGAGACACAGAGGGGAAATACTCACGGAGAGGCTGGGAATTAAACTGAGTCACCGGAAGAGAACAGGTTTCCTGAGCTTTCAGGCTCTTGTATGGAATTTGGTAGACTGAAAGGTTCTTGCAGTAAGATAGTTTTAACCACTTCTGGTGCCTCATTTAAATATAAGGATGAAATTTCTGCAAGCTTTTTGCGTAGACCTGATTCTGCCTATTTAAGGCCACAGGAACTTCAGAAAAATCCCAGCTGTGACTGCTCCTGGGGATTTATTTTAGGAAATTTGCTTCCACATTAACAATCACCAACACAGAGCAGAAGTCTGCACTTTTTACTTCTAGACTCTTATTAAGATCCTGGTGTGGAGGATAGCATCAAGTAAGAAAGAGGTAAACATGCACTTGGATAATATTTCCAAGCAGTTCCACTGTCACAGACCTATTCCCCCACTGCCAGGAGGCAGAGGATTTGTTCTAATAATTCATTACTCACTCTGGCTTTTTTCTTCTCTTAGGGAAAATATTTATCCCTAAAGAAAAGCCCATAGAAACCCGTACAGAAGAGAAAGTGACCCTGGATCCGGAACTAGAAGAAGCCCTGGCCAGCGCTTCAGATACGGAGCTCTATGACCTCGCAGGTTAGATAATACATAGGTATGATCCCCGTACACATCCAGTTCTTCTCTGCCTAGACCTGCCACCAGGAGTGTCTCATGATCATCTCTCAAGTACCTGCTGTTTCACTATACAGACAGGTGGCCAACCCGTGGGCCACACATTGCCCATGAGGACTTCAAGCGTGACTCGATAATTGCTGCATTTTAAACTTCTCTCATCTACTTATAATTGACGTGGCAGGCAAGGGGAGAAGATGAACCAGCTAACATGATTTGGGGAAAGGAAGGGTAGATGGTAGACTGCAGGCTGGGGTGTTTGCATTGTAGTGGAGACCATTGATCTTACTGCATCCGCATTGTTTGTAGCCTACTATTGCTACCTCCTCTCAACTCTGACATCCCAAATGGCAGGATGAACTTGTTAGAGGATGCAGTGGATAAAGATCCTGCATCCATGAGGAAATTTGGAATCTAACCCCTTGAATCAGAAAATTGGTTGCCAGCTGATGACCTGGGTATCTTCACCACTTTTAATTCTTTTCCTTTAATCCAGAGTATAACCTCATGTTCTAGATTGTGCACAAAGGAGATAATTTCGAAGTGTATCCACTTGCATAAGTAACATCTGAACCTGCAGTATAACAAAGGCCAACCTGTAGTTCTTGGGCCGTCTGTGACTTCCAAGCAGTTTGTGTCATGGGTGTGTCATATGTTTATGCTAGTAGAAGATCACCGTCTGAATGCCTAATTTGGGAAGAAGCACACCAGCCAGGGCTGGCGAGATTAAAGTCAACGGGTCATCCTATAACCCTGCTCAACCTAGTGTTGAGACCTCCCTATGGAACCATTGACATCTCCTGCCTTGTCCACCCAGTTCAGAGTGGATCCTATCCTTCCCTGGGCTTTCTGAGGTCCAGGGTCTACCTTTTTGGGCCTAGTCTATACAAAAATTTTGGCGGGAGAATTGCAACTGTAATGACAAGTTTTTTGTTTTCCTTAGGAAAATGTAAATGAAATATCTCAGCATATTAGATTAATCTGAATCTGGGTTAGATCAACTTTAAACTCAACACTCTTGTAGCTACTATATTGTCCTATTGAAGGATGTGATCTTGCCATTATCTTCTGTAATTCTTGGCTACACCACCCATTTCTGGATGCATTAGTCTTGGCTCTGACCGAAATGTGGTGTATCACAGGAATCACAGGATTATAATGCAGCTGGCACTTCTCAGGAAGTCTGAAATTCCAAGTTTTGCTCAGCTCTGGTCAGTATCCAGCCATTCATGATGGAATTTGTAGGTATCGAAGTCTAGTGAAAAACAGCGAGTAGCACACCGACTGCCCAGAGTTCTGAGAATAGTCTGTAACAGCAGCTGAAGAGTCATTTGCTTACAGAACAGAGTCTTTTCCATAAGAAAAAACTGATGATAAAAGTAAAAATCTACATCAAGTTAGTAACTTTTAATTAATGCATGATCCTGTAGAATAAAGACCAATTAGATAATTTATGGGAGAAGTATCAGCAAACACAGCACAATTTATTCTCTGACACTATGGAAGTTCATTTGCACAAAAGGTAACTTTGCAGCTTCTTTTATGGAGTTTTGGTTTCTCTTGTCATTTCTCTCATAATAGTTCATATCCTCACTATTTATTTTAAAGTCCCAGAATACATTAATTGTTTTTTCCAAGCACGTTAGCATCCATATGAAACCCCGGTGTGAATGCCAATTCATTAAGCTAACCACATGTACAGTCAAATTCTTCTCAGATATGCCAAACAATACAACAAAGAGCAGTAAGGGGCTCAGGCTGTATATTAGGGGAAAAAAAATGATTAGGAGTGTAGCACTGAAACAAGTTACCCAAAGAGATTGTGGGATTTCCATCCCTGGCTGTTTTCAGGATCCAGCTAGACAAAGCCATGGCTGACCTGGTTAATGTTGGCAACACTCCTGCTTGAAGGGGGAGGCTGCACAAGATGACCTTCCAGTGGTTCCTTCCAGCTGGCATTTCTGTGAGATGCATACTACATTGATTCAGTTGATCAAAAACTTATATTAAAAATGTCTGCATCTATCTCCAGTATTTAGACCCCTAAAGACTCTCCCTACAAGCAAGCATGACTCAAGAGAGTTAACATTTTATAAAGGAGGTTTTGTTTGGGGAACTAAACTAGAATTTGTAGCAGACATTTTTCTGCAGTCTTTGTTCCTGCCATTAACATTGTATCCTGTTGCTGGCATTTACACGTTTTAGCTGTTCTTGGAGTGCACAACATGGTCAACAACCCAAAATTTGATGAAGGAGGAGCCCGCAGTAAGGATGGAAAAGGAACCGTGAGAAGTAAGCAAGCAGATTTCTCTTGTGGGCTATAAGCCATCTTTAGGGACTTGTACACCTATAGGTTGGGTGTATTGGTCTAATTTAGTGTAACGTAACTGGGCCTTACTTTGTTTGATCTAATTAATCATGAGGGGGAGCTCTTCAAAGTAAATACAATCTTAACATTCATTATCTATAATGACAACAGTACTATGCAAATAAATCATTCCTAAGGAGCTTTGTTTTCCTAGAGAGCAATATCTGGCTCTGCAGAGGTGCTTGAAAGGATGGGAGTATTTAAGAAGCCAAGACATAACGTATTTTTGTTCCGCTTCAGTTTAGGCAGCGGAGAGAAAACAGTGAGCTGTAGCTAGGAGATGGCCACAGCGCAGGCCAGGCCATCTCGCCCCGAGTACCTACGTTTATGCAACTGAAGAACGACTTGTAACCACGGGGTTCGAACGTGGCAGAATCCCTGGCAGAGTCACATCTGTGACCAGAGTCACATCAAGCTGCGTTCACAGGGAGGCAAAGACCGCATGGATGTGCTCCCGCCCCGGCTACTCTCTCTGATCTACTACCTCCACGTCAGTCCTGTGGCAGCGTGTTTAAACGTTGTCTGTTATATGGCTCCTTAGGTACACGGGAAGTGTAATCGTTCAGGAAATCCCCCAGCAGAAACAGCTGTAGTTACTAAAAACAAATCCAGAAATGTTTGCGCTAAATAAACAGACCTTTGGTGAATCAGATCTTAGCTCAGCAACCAACAGGAGGCTGGATGGGGGGAGAAATGGGTACATCTGAATTCCAAATTTTTCTTGAGAGCTGCCAAGCCTCCATCCAGAGCTCATCACCTCCAAGCTCGGGGACATCAAGTGGGTTTATATCTGGGATATAAACTTTGCTTTTTAAGACAAAATTGTGGAATGCCCTTTTCTAGAGAAGCAGTACTCAAAAAATGTTTTCTTCTTGTAGGGCCATGAGAACAGCAGCTATCTTTACCAAGGACTTCCATTTCCATCCTTCTTTACTAAAGGGGAGGTGGGAAAGTAGACAGGACACCATGTCACTTCATTTTTCTCAGGATTAAGACTGCTCTGCAAGCCTCCCCAGTGGGGCCCTGTGCAAGCTGCCATCTATCTCATAAGAGGCAACTGCATGCATTACTAATCCACATAGATTTCAGATTATTTTTGTTGTACTGAGTCAAAATGTCAGCTATGTGAGTCAGCTAAACTATGCTCCAATCACAGACTTAAGGACCAGAAAATCACCGTCACATCACTTTATTCCTTGGTCCAAAAGCAATACCTTTCCTTAGCCAAGTGAAATGCTTCACTAAAAGAGGGAGACATCTCAAAAGTTGCCCACCAATGTGGCAAAACAGCACCATTATTAAAGAAACAAGAGAAAACTCGTGGGAAGCAACAAGAAGTAGAAAGTGAAAAATACGGCTAACTCTAGGCTGAGTATACTGTGATGTCTAACCTGAGGACAGGGTGCAAGTCTCTCCCCAGCTCCCAGCTTGGCAGGGTGTTGCCACAAGTGCAAAAAAATGCTTTGCTGTTTTTTTTTTACTTTCCATCCTTGCCTTCCAGATAGATAGGGTGAATTCTCTATGTGCGTTTTACCAGTAGTTTTCCATTTCCTACTCCCTAGGAAGGCTGGAGTGTTATTCAGGCATATGTGAGGTCAGTCAGGGAATTAGTAAAAAAAAAAAGTTCAGGGTGAAAGGGAGCAGAGTGACAACCAGCTCAAGGTTTGTGTATGACTTCATCTCTACTAAGAGTATGAGTTCTAAAAAGTATTTTTCTTTTGGCCCATGATACGGCATGTACTTTACCCATTGCACTGAACAGAAATGCGCAGTACATTGAGACTTGGGCACAAGTCTTCAAAGTAACTCGCTGTCTGCAACATAAAATAAAAGGGTTTAAACATACTTGTGGTCAGTAACATATTCCTTCCTTGCCTCTAGTGGCTTGGGTGGTCAGGGCTTATAAATTAATCTCCACAACTGTATGCGTGGGAATTAGAAATACTAACTGTGTTCTAAGCTATGATTTTTATGCATCTCTAAGAATATTTATAGCTCATAGCTGCCAACATTAAAAACTGTGTCTCTGTGGAGCATGAATACTCAAAGACTTCATAAATCTTGGTGCTGGCAGACGGACTTGCTTTTCATGCTTTGATAGCTTTATTATTTAGAAAGTGCAGATGTTGCAATTTTACAAGAGCTAATTGAATTTATAGTAAGGCTGATAGCATCAGCCTAGAGAAGGAAACTGAGGGGCCTCCTGATCACGTTCCTTTATGTTCGCAAAGTCTATACATAGGTGCAGGGACATTTTCTCACTAACATGATGGACAAGTTCTGAACACACCTTCCTTTACAGGTGTTAGACAAAGAACAAGGCAGCCTTTGCAGCATATTGCATCCTATACAAGTCTTTAAAGCTGCTTTGGCTCAAATTAATTGTACTGGGACTTCTGTACAGAAAGGAGGAATTTGCCTGCGAGGATACTGCCCAGCCGCTGTGAACGCAGCCTCCAGTGACATGCTTCTGGATGCACAGAAGGTGCAAAGGGCATGGCAGGGATAACGGGGCTAATTCTCCTATTTCCAAGTTTTGTGGTTCATATAAACCCTTTTTTGAATGCTACAGTACAAACCTAAATGGGAATTGAGAAGCCAGACTGTTCTGATGATGCCTGTTCCTCACATCAACATTTCATGAGATCTTGTGTTGCAGATGTGGTGAAAGGTGAAAAGGTCAAGCCCATCTTCGAGGAGCCACCTAATCCGACCAATGTGGAAGGAAGTTTACAAAGGATAAAAGCAAATGACCCTAGTCTCATAGAAATTAATCTCAACAACATAAAGGTAGATGCTGTAGTTTCATTTATGTCATCATAGGAGGGTTTATTAAAATATTTCCAAAGCCCTTGCCTTTTATCTTCAAATTTTGTCTGTCTCTACTGCTCAGGAAAAGCAGGACACACAGGAAAGGGGTGTGGAGGGAACTGTTGTAGAGGCTCCAAGGTCGTCAATGCCTGATAGTGAATCAGATGCCAATTAAAAGTCCAAGGGGACACTCCCTCTGGCTGCCTTTCTTTAGCAGATTGTAAAGCGAGATGTCTCATGGGCACTATATAATCATCCCCGACCAAATTCAATTAGCCCACACATGCAATTGGAGGAGGAGCTGGCATGCAGAGACTGAACAGCCAGCAGCAAAATAGGAAACTAGCTCAGAGATCGGCCACGTGCTTGCGTTGGCCTGACCCAATTAAAGGCAGTGCTGACATCGCATCCTAGCGCAGGCCTCCACGCGTCTCTGAAGGCCACTATAAGCAGAGGACGCTTTCTCCATTCTGAGATACTCTTAAAAGCATCGGGGATATTTAAATTGCGTAGACTGTGGCTATTAATCAATCAGTTAGATAATAATTAAAATCAGTGTCTGGCAATGTGACTGGCTTTCCTAATTACTGGATTTATCTTCTTAATGTAGAATATTCCTATTCCAACACTGAAAGAATTTGCAAAAGCTTTGGAAAGCAACACGCATGTGAAGACGTTCAGCCTTGCAGCTACTCGAAGCAATGACCCTGTAGCTATTGTAAGTTTAAACACTGCTTGGAAAAAAAACACAACAATTTTTAAGTAGGTCTGTGTCTGCTTTAGGATGCATTCTTCATTTTCCCTCACAGAATTTCCCTGTGACTATGCAAAGTAGAAGTGTAATCTCTTCTGATCTACCTCTATGTTCTTCTAAGCCTATTTACGTTTTATTTCTGTGTAGGTACTAAGGTATGTTTTGCAGATTCCTTGTTATTCTCTGAAACTCTCAAGACATTATCTCATATTCCCTTTTTTTGACCCCTCAGGCATTTGCAGATATGTTGAAAGTGAACAAAACACTGAAGAGTCTGAATGTAGAATCCAACTTCATCACTGGGACGGGTATTTTGGCACTGATTGATGCACTGAAAGAGAATGAATCCCTGACAGAGATTAAAATTGACAACCAGGTAAAGAGAGAGCGTTGAGTGAGTCCACTTTTGTTTCCCTTCTATACAGATTCCCAGAGGGTTCTCATAGAGGGCTCTGGCAAAGTCAAGGCAGCCTCTGTGGCTCAGTCATTCTGCAGCTCATGTCCCAGGCGCATGCAACCAAACAGTGGAAAACTTCTAAATAAAACTGGTCAAAGCCAAATATAAAACCCAGAGCAAAATCTCCAGGGACGGGATTCTCTTTGTAGTTTGCAGCACAGTACTGAAATGTAACCACTTATTTCTCTCTCATATGAAAACAAATATTTTCTTTTCTTCTGGGGACATTTCACCACATCACCAACAGAGGCAGCAGCTGGGGACAGCTGTAGAGATGGAGATTGCCAAGATGCTAGAGGAGAACTCCAAGATTCTCAAGTTTGGATACCAGTTCACAAAGCAAGGTCCAAGAACCAGGGTAGCAGCAGCTATCACTAAAAACAACGATCTGGGTAAGATGCTACTACATCTACTCATCATTTGTTTATGTGAGCCAAGCCCTGACCTTCCTAGGCACAACTCTTCCTGTCTGTACATGAGATTGAATTTTAACTCTACAACATTCAATCTGCTGTATGTGAGGGGTGATGCACAGCTCCACGGACTCTAGAGTAGACAACAGCAAAGATCTTACTGTGATTAGAATCATAGAATCATAGAATCACAGAATCATTGAGGTTGGAAAAGACCTCTAAGATCATCGAGTCCAACCGTCAACCCAACACCACCATGCCCACTAAACCATGTCCCTAAGCGCCTCATCTACACGTCTTTTAAATACCTCCAGGGATGGGGACTCCACCACTTCCCTGGGCAGCCTGTTCCAATGTTTAACCACTCTTTCAGTAAATAAATTTTTCCTCATGTCCAATCTAAACCTCCCCTGGCACAACTTGAGGCCATTTCCTCTTGTCCTATCAAGCCACTATTCTTCTCCTTCTCCCACTCCTTCTGGGAAGGGGAGTTACTTCAGCCTTTTCCGTGGACCACCCTGGATTTCCAGCTGCCCTGTCAGCTGTTCTGGCCAGTAAGAAAAGAGCCAAACCCATCCTGTTTGTTCAGTGAACACAGAAGTCCTCACTTCTTTGCCCTGCCCATGACAGACCAAGCCTGCCCAACCAAGGGAACAAAAAAGACTTTCCTGCCTGCGTGACCAAGTACAGGCAAAGACAACAAAGCTTTGCAAGTTTTACCAGAGTGTGATATGCTCTACCCTGTGTGCTCAACACACAGAATAAGAAGGAGATGGCTAGGCAGGAGTAGTTTACAGTAAGGATTAACTATGTGTTTTTAATCAATTCTACTTCAAAGTGGGGTGTCAAACCATGATGCCTTTGCTGGCTTCAGCTTGGGTTTCTCTCTGTGAGAACTAAGATGAAAGTTGAGCTAGAACCTATTTCTTTCACACGTACTTTTATTTTTTTGCAGTTTTAATTTTTAGCAGTACTTAAGCATTCCAATGTTATACTATTGGTCCTGAAACTGTTAGTGTCCTGGAATGGTATTTGAAACATCCCACCAGCAAAGAGAGAAAGACCTTTTTTTCCACTATTTAACCAGTTGCCATTAGACATATGTCCTGTACCTAATCTTGTTTTTCCCGCTTTTTTATTGTATAGTTTTGCTCAAGATTTAGTAGGACAGAACAGCTAAAAGAATTCAATAAAATAAATGAAGCAACAAAACACTGAAAGGAGACACAAATGACTGATGTTACACTGTAGGCTTTGGAATAATGCAGTCTATTTGCCAGGAAAGCACTATGAAATAAACCTCCTGATAGTAAAGTGATGGGATGTTTGTAGTAATATATTGTTGTTATTGAATTTCTGTAGTGAAAAGCGTTCATTCATCCAGTTTTACTGCTATTGTTCTGTACGTCAGCAGTTCAATATCAGAAGCAGGACATGACAGTTTGATGTAACACCAAATTTTGTGTCACATGAACAGGAGAACCTCACTAATCTTATCTGGCAAAGTCAGAGAAAACTCAATACGTTTTTATTAGGGTATGGAGTAGCAAATGCTGCCCAACTAGACCTGCTCTATACCAGCTGTAATGTATCCTAAGTAAGTGCTGTAAAAATTCACATGGGGCTGCTTGTCAGAATAATCCTGCCCATAACACAAAGCTCATCACTCTCTGCTTTGCTAAATGGCAACTTCAACCTACTTGGTTTCTAGTGAGAATCCAGACTTAATTAACTTACTATCAGATGGTTGATGCAATCAGAGCATGTGAAGTTTAAACAGATAATTTAAGGTCCAATATGATGTTTTCCTTGTTGCCAATACTCACTGATATCAGTACTGAAGAGTACTTAAAATTATTTTCTAAAAGGATATGATTATTGCTTACCTATAGTATACACTTGTGCAATTACAAAAGTTATTAATTTTTGATGCCTAATGCTTAAATAATGCCATGCAGATTAGAGCAGACCAGTATCAACTTAGCTGGAACACAGTGACTTTTAAAAGAACAATAAAACTGTAACAAAAATCTAAATGGAGCCATTGGGAGGAAGCACTGGAAATGGCGATTTCTTCATCATCTAAAACCTTTAGCTCAAAGTCTGATTTTTATAGAAAATGTATTGATATGAACACTTGGTGAAATTCTGCAGTCTGTGATATAGAAAAGTGCAGTTTAGATACAATTGTTTTGTTTAGCATTAAGATCTGTTAATTACAGCATTTATGGACATCATCCTGCTGGGTATTTCTTAGAAGCTCCTTCCTTCCTATTCATGTTCCTGGGAAGGGAGTGTGTCAGTGAGAAAAGTCCTTGGGCTCTCAGGAAAGCAATTATGACTGCTCTTTTCTTGTTTTATTGGTCTAGTTCGTAAAAAGCGGGTGGAAGGAGAGCGGCAGTAGCCACGCCATGGAGGATGCAAGGCAAGATTGGAGGCCACCAACAACTGCAATCTCACTGGTCAGAAGGGAAGGCACTGGAAAACCATTACAATGGGAGTTGCTCATTTCTGTTAATGTCTCCTTTTAACCTTGAAAACACAGCCTGTTCATTTTTAACTTTCGTGGTTAATTTAATTTTTATGAGAAAGATTCATAGTTGGTTTGATTTTAATGAAAAAAGTGTTTTGCAATATCTGAAGCCAACACGCAGAATCTTAACTGTGTTACTGAGCATAACATGTAGTGACTCTGACCCTTATTTTAGACACGTTTTGATACGTTAAAAAATGATCTTGTGTATGGATAAGGGATTCTCTGCTAAAAATAGAAATTTTAGGGCCAAGTTCTGCAATGCCTTATGTTTGTGAATAATCCTTACTTGTATGTGTATAGTCCTGCCGAAAGGAATCCTGCAATGGGATGCTCCCAGGTGTAGAGGTAGTAATGCCAGTACAGGTTTGCAGGATCACACCCTTGAGCCTCTCTCCTGCAGCGGGATGTGGGCAGCTGGAACCACATTGGAACAGCACCCTTCTACCTTCTTGGGTCTCCACCTGTCCAGGTCCAAGTGCAGGATCACGCCTAGACGTATAAACAATGTCAAAGCCTACTTGTTTACATAAGCTTAGGTTAGCTGGATCATTCCGCAATGTTACACTGATACCTGCTATCCTTACTCCACGTTGTAAAGTAATATTAGCGCTGCCAATCCTATAGACTTCAAATGTTTTGGTTTTTTTCCTAGGCCAACAGGTTTTTATTTGCTACTAGAATGCACAGTTTACAGCTATTAATCTTAATCTAAACAAGTATTCTGAGCAATATTTGTTTTGCTTTGAGCCATGCGTTTGACTTTTTTTAGTTCTGGTATTTATGTACATTTGTTAGTATTACAGAACTGTTCTCAGGACCTTTTAGATGAAGATTAATTAAATAGTTAATCCAGGAGAGCAGCTGTGCTACCAGGAAAAAACATTAAAAGTGTAGTTGTGACAGCTACATAACCTACATTTATAGGCTCCAGTTCAGGTTTGTCCCTGTATCACAAGGCACTTAGGTATTCGCATCAGTGCTTAGCTGAATAAGGGCAGATTTAAGCATATGCACAAATGCTTTGCTAAGTCAGGGCCTTAACTCAGATGCGGGATGTAATCTTAAACCAGTGGAAAACACTCGTGAAGCAGCAGCTGACCCCAGTGCTCAACAGCACCAAAATTTTAGTAAGAATTCAGTCTGATGTTTCATTTTGTGTGTTCTACAGTCTAAAACTATTCTCTACCACTGTTTTATCACTGCCAACAGTTGTCTCTGGCTAACAGCCAGAGGTTCATTTTGGTTACGTGTACGCATGCTGTAAGAGCTAAGGGAGACTTGGGTTAGGTGTGTCACACGTATCAATGCTTTCAGAAAGCTGCAGAAACACAGCTGGGGCTAGTGCTGCTACCTGGGAAACACTAGCCTCTCCTCCGAGAGCTCTTTGGGGACAACAGGGATGAAGCACTGCGTCCTTCGCCTGGGTGACGGGACAATGCTGGAGGTCACGGTCACTGCAGCGTACTCCTGACCCGGGGGGGGGGAGAGCTGTGAGCCACTGTGCAGCTGGGCATCCAGGGATTAGAAACTGGGGGAGCCCCAGGAGCAGTCGGTACATGTCTGACATACTTCCCTGAGTGATGTTTTCATGACCAGAGCTGGGGTGCAAGCTAACAGGATGAACCCTCCCTCCGTGCCTTTTGTAATGGAAATGAGTAGGTCCAAGGCAACGCTCTTCCTGTTGGATACTGGTCTTCATACTGGGATCCAAACTGAATAACGTACACTTAAATCCCACTAATAGTTTGCTAAAGTGGTCTGCTGAGCTGGGATGTAAAGTGCAGTATCCACAGTTTACCTCCCTGGAGAGCTCCCAGTCTTTACAGTTTCCAGCTCCCCTTCTCTTCCTCAGAATATGGCTGAAACCTTTGCTTTGCAAGTGAAAAAACATAACACACGGGGGAGTCTTGCTGAGATTTTCCCTGGATCCATGCAGGATTTGCTGTGAAAAACTTTGATATCCCATTGAAAAAAAAAGACAAGTTCTGTAACACAGTCATAACTCTGCATGGGCTTAAATAAACAGTCCTTAAAAAGCATGCGGATTACCAGGGGAATACTGGGCTTTGCAGCATCAAGTCTCACGGGTAGGAAAAGTCCTGATCCCCAAAACCAAAAGATTATGGTTACTGACAAACTTCAGCGATTAGAAACACGCTGCCCCTATTTTCTTCTTCTTTTCCTTTGATCCAACCAAGGGAATCCCAACTATCAATCAATTTTTTTAATGTGTTTTGAAGATATTTTTTTTTAATGGTTATTTTTTTTTTAAAGGGTGGTACATATATGTGTTTAAGGGAAACAAGTGCAATCCATTTCTAGTCTTAATTGCCATTTAAAGTGTTGGTATTTGCATGCAGCAGTTTTACAAGGATGGATTGGTCTGACTGCTTCCTGATGTCTGCAGCATGTCATCCTGTATAGCTTTGCTCAGAGCCACACAAGTGGTGATATAATCAGGTGGCTCCATCCATGTCAGCTACAGTTTGCATCATGGACCAAGGTACCTGGCTGGGGAAGGCCCTGTGGGCTCTCTGTCCCTTCATCTGCCATGCTCTTTGCACAGGCATGTTTCCTCTGAAGGGAGGATTCCTCAGGCACTCGAGAGTATCATCTCAAACACCAGCCCCACCATGCACTAGCAGACAGTGCCTGGAGCTGTGCACCCCATGGCAGGGGACCTGGGAGGTCTGGCTCCTTCCAGCACGCGTGAGGAGAACTCCTAATCCCTGGCCATTTTCTCCAGGCAGCTGCTGCCAGCCCCTGCCGGGGGCTCGGTGACCAGGGACTTCTCTGTCCTGCCTCTTCTGTGTGCTCCACACAAGGGCCTGGTTGTCACCTGGCCTTGAGCATCACAAATCAAGCGTTGCAACGATATGAAGATCTGTTCAATACAACAACAGCACACGATGGTGATGCTTGAAGGCAGATTTTCATATTAATATAGGATTATTTAGCTGGTTAAAAATCTCTGCAACTAACATGAAAGGGGTCAGGATGTGACTAGTTATTTTACATTCTACTTTCAAGCAACATCTGGCATACTCAATGCTGAATGGGGAACAGGGACAGAGGAGTCCTTTTTTCTTAAGCAAACATTCAGGAGTAACTTTGTCTATTTTTGCACATTGCTTCTTGTGTTGACAGCTTCGGTTTGGTTTGTATTTTTTATACAGTTTTTTCATGAAAAGCTCAACTTTGTGTGTGTCCTAACATATATGTGAACCATAGCGTGCACTAAGGAACGTATGTGTACATGTATAACTCTAGATGAAGATGTTATCTCTGGAACAAAAGTAATTGCATGCGCACAGTGTGGTGCATATTACTCAAGAGGAAGAGAATTACCACGCTATGTAACAGTGACTCCCCAGCATTGTGGTTTTTCTAAATAAATCTTCATAAAGGATTTGGCTTTTGCAATTTCTCATGGGTTTGTGCCTTGAATCAAGCCTCCCTTGGTGCTCTGAGATCAGATTAAGTGGCTTTCTCCACTGTGGCTCTTGCAGCTTTCACTCGTCTGGATTATCTGCCAGGTTTCTCCTTCTCTTCCCCCATTACATGCACTGGGCTGAAGCTTTGTGAATGGTGGTCGGGTGCTCAGAACCAGGATTGGGAGCAGAGAAACCTGGATTCTCCTCCCAGGTTTAACACACCTCCCAGATTTAAAGCAAGTTCATCATACCTGCCCACGCCTCGGCTTGCACACTCTAACATCAACCTAATACTTTCCTGCCTCCCAACTCTGTGAACGCTTGTGAAACTCTGAGCTTCTCAGAGGAAGATGCAGCAAGAGATGCACTTTTCTCTAAAGGAAATAAATGGAAAATTAAAACCTCCCATTTTCAGAATGTGTCACTATCTGAGATACTTTGGATCAGATTTCTGTGATGCATCTAGACAACTAAAGCTGCACATGAAAACCCATGATATTTTCAGGAGTGACTAGGTACCAGCTCTCAGCAGCTGTAATGCAAGTTTAGATACATAAAACACTGGTTCCTGTCCTTAGACAGCTACATACCCTAAGAATCTGGCCCAGGTGCCCAACCTGCTTTTGGGAACTTAGATGCTTTTGAAAATTGTGCCCCGTACCGCAAGACTAGATTGTATTACTAGCGTTCTTTTATATTTTTTTAAATACATGCCATAGCTCTAAAAATAAGTACACAGTGAAAAACAAAGACAACTGAAAAGCAGGACCCCTGTTCTACAATACTTAATATTTTCTTTAGCTCTGGTTTCAATTTTTACAGCTCTGAAATTATGTGACAAAGCAATAACAGATCTCTGCAGGCCGCTGATCTTTTTTGAAGTAAAAAATGAGTGCAATTTATAAAAGACTGCTGCCATTAGAGCTGCAAAGACTAGATTTCATGTTTTCCTCATCACTAACTCAGGGAAGATAGAGATTTCACTGTTTCGCAAAATTTAGAATCCAATTCAACTGTGTGCAGTTATGTGCATAAAATCCCTATTGTCTGATCAGGATCTTGCATCCAAAACATAGCAGAAGCACTGTATCAAATTACCCCTCCTCAGCTAGCTTCTACTCAGAAAGCCTGCAAAATGGGCTTTCTATGAGCATCAGGTAGAGACACATGTACTCCCCGCCCTCTCATCTCCGCACAGTGCCTCAGCAATTTTCCATATGGCGCCTCATTAGAATTCGATGCTGAGAACATATACTGATTTCTTCCAGGCTATACACAGCTCTAAGCTTCAAGGGAATCAAGTGCGTTGTAGAGCACCTAAAGGCATAGACTGCGTTAATGAAATGGTTAAGCTGACCCTTAGAGCCTACGCTGTACATTAAAACACTGTGCAAAATACACATAACTACACATGCGTAAGGACAGTTAAAAAAGAAACCTCAGAACATCTCTCCACAGACAACGATAAGGACAGTTAAACCTCAGAACATCTCTCCACAGACAACGTGCTCTCTGCAATCCCAGGGAAGTTCACAGTTTACCCACAGAGAAACAAAACATCTTCCCTACCCATTTAAAGACTGCCTTTACTTATGTCAATACTTTAACTCCGAAATCTCACAGTCTCTTTCTACTTTTCCTCTCTTGCATGCCAAAAAATGGATGAGACTCTTCAAGAAAATGAGGAAATCTCAGTGAAAGAAGAGGAGGTATCTGTGTCCCAGTATGTGGTTCTGCTGGGATGTGCAGAGCCTAACATCAGAGGGAGTGTTCACGGGAACTATGCAGCACAATTCCCAGATCCTCAGTTGTAAGGGAATCAGAGAATACAGCTGCAGAGAAGCTCATGAGGTCATACACTTCATTTCCTATCTCCAAGATAGGATTTTATTTGTACATACTTCATAGCTTTTGCAAAAATACTGGTTTTCGTCCTGCATCCCTTTCATTCCAGGGGTTGCGTGAAGTCCCTTGGGATTTTGACTATAAATGCAATATATGCCAAGCAACACAGATAGAGTATCCCACCTTCTCACTCTGAACCTTTATTTTAGGAATCAGCTTCATCCCTTGCACCCGTTTCTTTTCAGAATGAAAATTTCGTGTACGAACAGTTGAAAAATAACTCATTTACAAAAAGAGGATCAATACCATTCTTACAGTCTCTGAGCATGCATCTTCATATCTTTCCTATTCCAATCTGTTCACTCCTCTCTCAAGCCTGAGCAACAGCAGTGCAAACCCCAGGTGCTTCATTTTCTACAAGGAATGCTGGGTCAGTCTCCCCACGAATGTGATACGGAGCAACAGCCTGAACTGCAACAAGCTGCATTTACCACTGGCCATCCATGTCCTGCTGCTGCCATGCAGAAGGCCCCTGCTTGTGTTCTTCTGATGCAAAAGTAAAATCTTCTCAATTTTGACTGGTACAGAGACTCTAGGGAGTTTTAATACAGTATCAAAGAGGTGCAAGCTGACCAAATCTTCTGTCATATTGCAGTAGCTCTGATCTGTCTGTCTTTCTCTAGCCACAGCCAGGAGCTCTGCACTCTGTGCCCAATGTCAAGCTGCTGCCAAACCTGCAGAAGGCTGGCATCCAAACGCAGCTCGTGGAGAGCACTGACTGCTGGAGAGAGAAACCACAGGGTGAGTACTCTGCTGGGTGTGAGGATATTGGACAGCAACCACTAAACCATGCAGCTCTCAAATCAACTTTTTAGCTATTTTAATAAAGGACAGCACTTGCACATTAAAACCAACAACCACCAAGGAATCTCTGTCATTCTAATCTGTTTCAGCTACAGCAAATGTTCGTCTATGTCTGAATGAGGCATAATGGTCAATGGCATTTGAGGTTTCCTTTTTGAGGAAGAGGAGGAAGGGAAAAAACCCAGCAGAATTGTGTTCAGCTGGTTCCCAGCCACAGCAAAGTGCTTTAAATATTCATGCTTTTCTTGTCCATTCCAGTAAAGCAGATGAGCACAAACAAAAGCAGCAGGAGGGGCCTCCCTTAATGAGGGTCTGTTTGTTTCTTATAGCAAGCTGCCTGACTTTATTGAGTCTGACATTAGGTAGACTCGTTCAATCAGCAAGGGAGGAAAAAACAAGGCTGTCAGATAAAGCAACTGCAGGTATGGTTTCTCTCTCCATCTTTTCTGATAATGACTGCATTGATAATGTATTGAACAGAATCTGGAAGCACCATTTCGTACTTGCAAATTGTTTGTTTCCCAGCTGTCACCACAGGTGCAGGTCACCTAAAAGCTGCCTGGACTCTCAATCTATGTTGGTGAACACTACATATAAAGAGCTCCCCAAACCTGAGAATCTTGCATTAATTCTGCCACTTGTCCATGAAAAGGTTGTACACTCATCATCTGTCTAAGTCAGCATTAAGAGCTTTCAGATGATGGTAGAGAATGAGGTCCCTGTGTACAAGTGTCTGGTGAACTGGGCTGTTGGCATTCTTGGTTAGTTTGTACTCCAGCAGCGTTGGCACACTGCACACACTGGTCTTCATCATCCACATTAACTAGGTTGCTTAGAGGTCGAATCTGTTTTCTTGTCATTATAACAGTTCACTTAACTCTGCGTTCAGGAGCAGAAAAAATAAAGACATCAGCAGGAGCTGCTAGCCAGGCTTCCCCCGCAGCCTCCCCCCGCGGCTGCCTGGCCCCGCTAGGCGGCACAGTCACTCTGTTCCATTCCTGTGTTTCTTCCTGCATGCTTTTAGGCTGCTTGTGGGGGGGAGAAAGTGTTATTAAATGTGTCAAGCTCACTAGAAAATAAGGCTATCCCCTCAAAATAATCTCCTTTAAATTTTGGTCTTCAGAACTGATTGCTCTGTGGCACCTGATTAAAGCTCCAGTTAAACTCTCCCCGCCTTTACACTCCAAATGTGCTGGTTGATCCAGGTTAACTACTGTGACATCTGCTTAAATGCACCGCAGGGAAGTTTATGGCATCTCTTCTGAGCCTGGAATAAGGTCAAGAGCACTTCTTATGAAGCTGGACCTGGTTACCTCACATCTAAGTTGGTCCCCTTACTGTGTTTTTTTGCAGAGCACTGATCTCATATGCATTTGTGGAAAAAAAACAGAGTGCCTGACAGAAGGGGAATGGAAGTTTGATGGTCATAAGCAGACAGAAGTGCTCAGCAGCTGTGCTGAGCCAGCAGGGACATAAGCAGTTATGCCACCTGCCAAGAGCTGGAGTCTCTTCCAACATTAGAGATTCATAGAGTTCGAAAGATCATTTCCACGATGAGAAAGACTGAAGGTTTAAACAAAGATATGTGATGACATTTAAATAAAAATGCATTTGCTTCCATTTGGTATACATTTTTCATTAAAATGAGACAGTTGTACTTAATATCTTCTAGTTATTTCCTATTCTGTTTTTGTACTAATGAGAAAATCCAATTAAAAATATGACTTCTCTTCAGTCTTCTGAAGCTTTCAAACTGACTCCATAATTAAATGAACAAGTCAGAACAAGTTACTTTTAATATTTGTACAATGGAAAACACACTGTTTCCAAGGAGAAGGGGCAGGATCCTGCACGCCCTGAAGTCAGCCGGGACTCAAACCTGCACGCAGCCACTGCTGAGAAGAGCAGCAATCCCCAGAGACACCGGCTGAAGTGTCTGCTGGTCCTGTGAAGGACTCACTGGGCTGTCTTGCTAGCTTGGAGTCGGAATGACTCACTGCAAGAACATCCAAGGAGGAGATCTGGGTGCTGAGGAGGAGACTTGCAAAAGGTTTTGCTTACTGTTTTTCCACCAATGCACACAGACGTTGTAGCATCCAGCTATGCCACTCATATCAGCGTCGGATAAGCTATCGCAAAGGCCACGCGTGTACTTAATCACCGCAGTGGTACAGGTCATGGCTTTGCCCATGAGTTACTGTCAGCTCCTGCTGCTTTGAAACTGCTTGTTGCTTTATAATAATGATCCTATTGGGTCTCATTTTTCCATAAGAGGGACTATGGGGCCACCTAGTCTGGCTTCTTGTGTATCTGATATCCTTAAATTGCATGCCAGTACCCAGCCTATAATTTAATCAGGCCAAATACTTGCATCATTTAGAACAAAAGAAAAAAGTTGACACTAGAACTGTGTTCCAGAGAATAAGTGATGCAATGGCGGGAATGAATGAGGTATGATATATGCAGATATTTCCATGTGCTGAAAGTAAAATCCGCCTGCTACAGAGGAAGTGAAAAGCCTAAGGTCTCTGTCAGCTCAGCTGGGGTGGAGGGATATCAGCTCAGAGCTGGTGATTAAGTTTACCTCTGGACACATGAGCAGTTTGGCACACAAGATCTGCCAGAGATACTAAAAAAGCATTGGCACCAGCCTTCTGGATCCTTTTCCGGATGTTCACATCGAGCCCAATCGTTCGCTCTGCTTGGAACTTAACAAAGGGGACCTCAGCAGGCTAATTTACTTGAAAATGTTTAAACCAGTGCCAAGCTAATCAGCCCTCTGGATGACCCTTTGAATCTCCTCCCCTGAATAAAGCTGCTCTGAACTTAAAGAGAAATTTACCCCCAAAAGGATTTAGATACCACAAAGGGTACACACAGTTAAACTCTGTCGTGGTTTAACCTTGTGGTTTAACTCTATCCCAGCCGAAACCAGGACAAACTCTCATCCCAGCTCTGAGGAATCTGGCACTGCACAACCGGAGTTTAACGTCATCACCATTGAAGTTAGCAAGCACCTTTTAACTGCTTTCACTTAGACCATGCCCAGCACCTGTGGTAATCGTCAGTGTGCTGATGGTGCCTGAGCAGACTGCATCTACCTTGTAGGAGTTTAGAATAAACACTGCTGCTAGGCCGAGCTATATTTGGAAATCCTCTCTTATCTGCTGCACAGGGCACAAACAGTATTCCTACACTGTGAAGGAAAGCCCAAGCAAGCAGCAAGTTACTGCTCATCCTTCCCTGCTCATTGTCACAAAATAGGGTTTAGTTCACTGGGTTTTAACAGGGAACACACATGTACTGTGTTGGAAACGCCACAGCCATTAATTAACATCAAATTATTGCCAAGGCAAATGACGACATTACCCTCAGCAAGTTTTACAAGCAGCAGCAATGAGAAAGCGAGCTTTGAAACAAGTGCTGGCATTCAGTGGGGTGCCCTGCATGGCACAGCTCTCCCACTGTGGCTTTGGGTAGGTTAGTACTGGCGGCTGGTTTGCCAGGGACACACAGTACGGAAGGTTTGCCTCCAGTAACAGAGAAGTCACAGGATGACAAACAAGTTAGTTATGGTAAACTGAAGAGGGAGGGGAGGCAGGAAGAGATTTGGGCTGAATGTGTGGGCCTCACTGTAAATGCACTGAGATTTTCGCAAAGCTGAGGAATACATGAAGCACATAAAAAATAAATACTTTTGGGGTGATGCATCTTTATACATTTCTCTAAACTGGGCATTAATGGCTACCTCTCAGGTTACTGATCCTCAGAACATCCCCTCCAATGTCAACTTTACACTTACTTAGAAAACAAGCCCTTTTTAATACCTCCTTTAGAAGGGGTGGCTATCAATTGCACTCCCCCTTTGACTGGTACAGGTGACATTTCGATTTTTGGACCATCTTCAAGTCATTAATAAATCATAGTTTGCTGCATTTTGCCAAACAGGTTCGGTGCAAACATTTAAAATTACTCAAACAGCGAGTACTGTACACATCCTTCACACACTACAGAGGTGGAAACTGAGGCACAGATACATTCAATACTTTTTTCCCATTCACCAAACAAAATGTTAAAAATAGAAGTCCCCTTGATGTTTCCTGTAGCAGCTCCTACAGAGCCTAATGTACTACCCTGCCAAAGAAGATTTATCTACAAGTCATGCATTCATTTTCCAGTGGAGCTCACTGGGGCTGCAGTAATAGTTCTCCTTCCCCTCTGATCTCTGCTGTGAGTCACTGAAGCCTTTGCTCACTGTCTGGGTAGGAGTGAGAGCAGCGTCACCCTCTCTGCACGCACGCAGCAGCTGGGCACCCGGGCACAGCAGAGGAGAGCAGGAGGCAGGAGGAGCGTGACTCAGGCTGGAGCATCCAGGGGCAGTGCTGTCACGGCAACTGTGCTTTAACCATTCCATTACTCAGACTAGGCAGCTTTTAATCAATGGCTTGAGTCTCACTCCTTCCTTTCTCCCACAGTCAGAATATTTACTGCACTCCCCAGGCAAGCCACTGAAAGACTTCAAACAGACAGCAAACAGCAGGTACTACAGCCGGTCCAAATAGCATATGGGAAAAAGCCCTGAGCTTCAAGGAGCGCTGATGAAGCGGGGCTGGGTACAGCTGCTGGTGTGACCACTGCCTCAAGGAAGGGCAGTGCCAAGGTGATGGACACCAAGTAGATCTGCCTAGAGCCAGTGTGCTCATCACTAAAAGACCTGAGATTCACTGCCAGCATCTGTCAGCCTGTAACATTCATAAAGTCCCTTCAGCATCAGAGCAAGGAAGAGAGACGCTTGGAATCAGAAGCTCCCAAGCATGCCCTCGGTTGCATTGTTGACCGTGAGAGGAAGAGGTCAGGCTTTGTCCACTCTCCTCCCAGTGGGATGACTGAGACCTACCACGAATAAGTTTACATCTTCTGGTAGATGGATGGTAGGCCACTAACCTTCAGGAATCCAAAGATCATAGGCTAGAAATCACTATAGTACAGAGTTCAAAACTGAACACACAGTTGGAAATGTTGGGGTTTTTTGCTGTTTCAGTATTAGGTGAAAGTCTATACAAGCAATCATTCAGGAAAAAGAGATGCAAAATCAAATACAACAAGCAAGGCTAACCCTCTACATGAGTCATTTTTTAATTAAGAAAAATCAACTTGGGACCAGGTATACAACAGGTAATGTAAAGATCCACTTTTAATGATAAGGAACTGAAATTCACAGCCTGGAGTAACAGAGCAGCCTGTAAGTTCTATAGACTAAATAACTAAGTGTGAAAGGAAGACAAGAAAATGCTCAGAAAAAAAATAAAATTAAAACATGAAGCAATTTGCTTTTTCAGATGTGAAAACCTGCATTCTCACAGGCCTGATTTAAGCATTTTTAAACTCATCGCTAAATCATTGCATAGCCAGAATAGCACATACCCATCGTAAGTATTCAGAACTGTTCAGCTGTACCCTGTTCTTCCAGTAGAGCTGAATGGAGTGACACCGCCATTCCCTGAGTACGTGGCCTTTGCACAGTTACCATTACAGGTTTTTAGGATTGGCTCCTCAGTGATGACTATTTCTAACAGTTGAAAGATGGATTCATCTGTTCTTAATCACAAGGTCATTACATATACCACAACTATATGCATGTGGTCACTGATGCTCATCCCACCTTCAGATATATCACCAAAAGAAGTCTCTAGTCATATTACAGAGCCCAGATCTCCTCACTAACTCTTTGCACTACCTGTCCAGGCAATACCTGCTGCTCCCAACCATTTTTATGCTGCTAGGGAAAGGGCTGCAGATCTGCTAGCAGCAGTAAATGGCACTGCATTGAGAATCTCCATTTTCTCTTTAACTAAAAGCACTCAAGTTGATCTCTGCTTTACCCATATAAAATAGCTTTAAAAATAAATGGTACTGCTAATACATACAAGGTATGCAATAGGAAGCAGGAGAATGAGACCAGCATTGTCCCCCTAATTGCCTGATGTCCACAGCAAGAAAGGATCTGCAGTGTGGGGGATACAACCACAGCTCTATTCTTTCAAGACTTCACAATTTGACTTAAAGGTTCAAAGCCTGAAGTGCTTTTCCCTTAATGTAGAGAGCACAAAAGACTTCTCCAGATAAAGCCAAGCCTTTAGCTAAAAGCTCTGGCTTGTGAAGAGCTCCCTATTTTAATCTGAGCCCTGAGTGATGTAAATCAGCATCTGGACTTCCCCCTGTACCCCACTCCTCAGATGCCATTGACTGTCTCCCAGAAAACACTCACTCAAGGTTCAGGGCTCCTGCTGAACTTTCCTTACTAAGGCCAAATGACTGAACTGCCCAGAAGAAATTCCTGAGGATAGTCTAAAGAGCTGAGGACTTACTTTGGCTCAGGGAGGAGCAGAGACGCATTCTTTCTCCAGAACATCACTTTCTCTTGAAGTTACAGTTACAGAGAAAAACCTGTCTGGATGCAGATGAAAAACATGACTAACAAAATGTTCTCTCCAATGAGAGGACATTTTCTTGTCCTGCACTTCATACCTGAGACACAGTGTGCTTTGATGTTAACAAGGTAGAACTAACCTATTTACAGGTATTGTTGCCAGGATGACACAGGGAAGATCAAACTTATTTTTCAGAATGACCAGTCCAGTTGTAATAAAGAACATCGAGCTTTTGTTGTTTTGATCTCATCTCATTTACATATGCAAGTTGGGAGAAGAATCATGATTTTAATTTGAACCCTGGTCAGACTGACTTGAAAGATTTGTTGTATGTCACACCATGGACCAATCAGAATTCATGCTCTTGTTAGGAGACAAAATATAAAAATAGGTAGAAACTGATGCCATTCATGGGGATAGACTGGCCTGAGTGTCCTGAAATTCAGCGTAAGCAGTAACTGCCATCCAGCTACAAGGAGCAACTAAGCTGCTCTGTGTAATGGCACAGCTGAAACAATAGCAGCCTCATCCCCAAACCAGATGTAACCACCCAAAACAAAGCCACATGCAGGGAAGGCTGAGGGAGACAGAGCTCACTATAAGGAAATGCTGCTACTCTGCCAAGATCTGGGTTTATGAGAAGGGCTAGAGAGACAACACAGAAGACCGACATGGATATACTAATGTAACAGCTGACCTTAAAATGAAACTTTACGGACTGTCACTGAAGCTAAGGTAGATTTTGTGCACAGATGATAAGTTGGCAATAGAGATCATCAGCAGAAATCCTTGCAAGCAAAAACATTTGCTAAGACAATTCCTGATTAGTGCGTGTAGTTAGAAAAGTGACTGTATTACCGATATGGCATGATGTTGTCCACTGCAGAGAAATATGTTTTAGTGTAATCACTTTCGGAAAAATAAATTCAAATCCTAGTCTAATCCTCATAGGCTTCACCTTTGAAATGTCAGCTCTGAATACACATTCTACTTGATTTACTCGTTTGCCAGATTTAACATTCAACAACAGAAGCCTGCCTGTTTACAGAGCCAGGTCAGGAGTTGGTGATAAAGAACTACAGGATGCTACAAAATGGACCTAGGGATATAGTCCAAGTGAGGATGAGTAATGGTACCATATACTTCTTCAGATGTGCATCAAAACCAACCATCATTAAGAGGTTTGGACTGTTAAGATTTGCAATGCTGTTAGGTTTTAAGTTATTCAAGGACAGAAAGAGTTATGATTCATAAAGAGGCTTTTAAGAAGATGAATCTAAGCCCTGCACTGGGACAGCTCAGGTAAGTGCTCTCACTGTAGCTTAGATAATCACTCAGGTAAATTAAAAGCTACAAAATTAGCTCTAAAGAGTGCATGTGCATTTGTAACAGCTATTTATATTTTACAGAGCCTAGCAGCCTCAGCTGAATGGGAGGCCCCAGTGTGCCATGCAGAGCCCAAATATCTAGCAAAAGCATAGTTACCATTGCAAAGAGATTAGAAACTAAACCAGCAGTTTTATTATATCTATTTTAGAGTTCAAAATTACAAATGCATGTCTGGCTCCGTTTCACCTAATGCACAGAAGCCCAGCTGCATTTACCTTCATGTATTCTGCTCTCTCCGGTGACCTCAAGCCCAGGTACCTCTTAAAGCACCTGCAGTCAGACAGGACCAGCCCAGGCATGACTGACTGCCCAGGGACCTCACTCAGCCTTCGCAGCAGAGCAAGGACCCCTCACCTCCTGGTCCTCACCCACTGCTCTCCACAGAAACCCTTCTTTGTTTGCAGGTGCCTTCCCCACAGAAACCCCATACAGGTGACCAGTACCATCACAGCCACCGAACTACAAGTCATAAGCAGCTGCAGTCCTGCTGGGGAGAAAGATCTGCCTGAAAGAACTTGGGTTTCTTGTTTCCACTTTCAGATTTAATGTAAACACCAAACCAAAACATCAAGTCCTTTTAATCAAGGAAAAAAGGAAAAGAAATTTACAAGTTTATAAACAAAAGCTGAAAACTGCTGGTTTCTTCAGGACACTGAGGCACTGGAGAACATCATGTGCGTTCATGATGTAGATTATACAAAGAATTAAAAAATCAGTAACTGGAAAGTAGCATTTCTTTAATTCAATCATTATTTTTTGGACAGAAACATTTAAACTATTTCCAAAAGGTCCACTACTGAAAGTGCTTTCCGACTCCTACTTTGAAGCAAGCCTAATAGCTGCAAACACCATAGATTTGAAAGGTCACTGCATAATCCAATCTCAGTGATTAACATTTTCCTTTGTAGTTATGACTATACTAAAATAATAATCCCAATTCACAGGACGATTAAACACTTCTATTAATTTTACTTCAGTAAAACAGGCTGAAGAATCTTTGTATAACCAAGATAGCTGAAGCGCAGTTCACACCTTTTCCTTCAAGGAAGTTAATTTTGCCAGTTAAAACAAAAAGCCTAGTTCTTGTTCAAACCCAGCTTCTTCCTTTTCAAAGCTGTGAAGTAAGGTTCCAATTTTAGTACCTAATTCAGAGCCAGCATCTCAGACCTACTGCTGAACATTATCCTTCTGCCTGCTAATTTTAAGGCACTCATTATTGCCCTAGGAGGCATATAATTGTTTACTATAAGAGTTCCCATGCTGTTTGAGCCATTTGTACAAATATTCGCCGAGATGAGTAAGTGCACTTGGTAGGAGGCGAAAACCCCTGCAACTTCAGAAAAATTATGCCCTTAGAGCCACTTGATATCCACAGTCATATCTTCATGAGAAACATGATTTTAACAGACTTCTCTTGATTTTTCTTAGATTTCATGTATTTCTCAGCACTAACTTGGACTGATTACATGAACAGACCTCTCCCTCAACCAGAAGAGCAATTAATATGTAATATTCTGCTTTAAAAAAGTTTGTTCGTTCTTGCATATTTTGTACTCAATTTACATTTTGTACTAATCAGTCATATGAGTGAGCAGAAATACACTGAGAGTATGAAATGCTACTTTTAATGAAGGAAAATTAATCCCGACAAACAATTAAAACAGTAATTAATGAAAGCAGATGGCAACTAGGTCACAACACTTAAGAGATTAATATATTCAGTACTTCTTGTTTCTCAATTCATGCATTAAATACCGGCGGTCAGCTTGCCAAGTTTAATCTATACGACTAAATACATGGAAGTGGGGTGAGGAGAAAAAAGGTCTTAGTTGGCTCTTTTTGCAGAGTCACATTATCTCACATCATGCTGCAGAAGAGGCAACAAAAGGGTCTGAATGCCCATCCCACAATGCCATCCTAATCCCTCAGGATCCATGCAAGATGAGGACCAAATCATGACAATAACCGTTTGTTTGGTTTTTTTTTTCCTTACACAAAGTCGTTGGAGAGGCACAGACACAGCTTTACAGAGGCTCTGGCTCCAGAGGGCTGCTCTGCCTCTACTCCCGACATCTGCTTGAAGCCTTTGAGCTTTTGTTCCCAGCTATGGAGCTGCAGAGTTAAGCTTCGTGTTTTGTACATGCGAGGTCACGACACAGCTCCTGACCACTCTGCTATTCTGATGGATTCCTTTACCCCTTGCTCCACCTCCTTCACCTTCCCTTTCCTTTTTTATGTGGCACGCTCTTCTAGAAGCAAGATACCAAACAATACATATAGTGAACAAAGGCATCGCTTAGTGGTGCTATGTTCGTGATCAAGCTGCATTTTTTGATGGAAAAAAGCATCCTGGCAGCCGTAAACAGTGTAACAAACAGGTAGGCCTCAAGGGTTTTACATAATTTTACAAGAAAGTCAACCTTGATACTAAATGCTAATTAATTCCATGATTACTTCCAAATGAAACAAACCTGCCAGGGATGCTCACCAGTAAACAGCAGAAGCCTGATTCTGAGAAACTGAAGATACCTTTTCAGGCTTTTCATGTGACATGGATTTAGGAAATGATTCAGAGCAGCTTGAAAGAACTGCTGAACAGGAAAGAAGATGTGAGGCAAGTTCCAGCAAACTCGCATGACTAAGAACAGCACAGGTGTTTGCATAAAATGTTTGGGGTCTTTCAGGTAATTCCTCCCATCAGCTCACTTGCCATCTTGAAAATACTCGTTCAGCTGCTGTGAATGACAGGACACTCACGGGACAAGGTAGGTCTCACACACTGCTCTGTTCAGGTGAATTAGCTGATGGCAGCAGTTTGTTCTGCAGTTCTTCCACTCCATCAGGTTGGACGGCCAGCAGTGGAGTTCATCTCAGGAAAATGAAAATCCCTGGTGCCAAAGAATAAAGTGACAGATTGGAACAGTCTATTTTAGAAAAGAGCTGCCACATCTAGTTAGTATCATACACAGATTCGCTGCACACTAACAAATGGATGCTGGACTGAGCTTGGAAACTAAAGCCAAAAGTATATTGAGGATTTCAGCCAGGAAAGGGAAGGACAAACGCTTTTCTGCATTGAACTGCAGGGAGCAAGCATTCCTATTTTACTCATGTTCTCCATTTTTCTCCCTTCATTTCCTTTCAAGTTATCTTTTTAAGGACACAAGACACTAGCATAGACGATGCTATACATGATCAAATTTGAAACTCAAGGGAAGCAAAGATTATTTGATGTAAGCAGCAAGCAAATCAACGGGTCCCTATTCCACTTCAGGTTTCACCATCTCACATAATCTTCTGCCACCATACTGCAATTAAACTCTGTAGAAAAGAGTAATCACTATAGAAAGCTTTCATACAAAAATCCCCAAGTCACCCCACCCACCAAGCAAAACATTTTATTTTCTTTGATCTCATTTGTTTTACAGGAGAACCAGGCGATTTAAATATGAATCCTAACAACGAAACTACTAATTGTCTGTTTCTTTCCAATGGATCATATTAATCTATTGTTCCTATTTATTACTCTATCCCACCGTATATTTTACTGCTCATGTTTGCGCCCATTGTTTCAGTGTAAAAAACCCAATTTGATATACTCATGGGTGTTTGGGTATAAATCCAGCATTGTTATACTGTAAGGTTATCATGGCATTATATAGATTACCTGCCCACCAAAACACATTTGTGAGCAGATATAACTGAAAGCTGTAGGGTGACAGCATGCTATTACAGCTTCTGACAGAAACAAGCTGGGATTCTTTTCATTGTCACATAGTGACAGCAGATTATTTTCCTTAAATTTTTTTGTTTCATACATTGGCTTTCCATTTTGATACATTTAATTCATTCACGTTTATTGTAAATTGTTAATGTACCAAAATTAAATGCATCAAATTAAATTTAAGTAATGGATTAAAGGTATCAAAATGTATTCACATTTATTATAAATAAATGTGAAATCTAATGTAACTAGTACAGTCTAGCTGAAAGAGAGAATCTGCCTCCTCTCATTGCAGCTCTGGCCAGCTAAGTACTTTCAGTTGCAAGTCCAGTGAAAATTAACTGCTTCCAGGAACCACCATCGTCCAAACATCTTTACCCCGTCACAGAAAAACACTCTTCTACAAAGTTACAGTTTCTACGTTAAAACCATGAACTATAGTCCAGAAACAGCGCAACGGATGGAGTTACTGGAAGAAGCATTCATATAAATGAAGTTTAGAGGGCTTGTGGTCAGAGTAGCAACTCAAATCATTACATTTCCTTCGGAATTACAGTTCTCCATTTTCTTGTAAAAGCCAAGGACGCTGTTGCTGCCAGGCAGTTCAAGCTGCTGTGCTGTAATGTCGCTTGGGAACTTCTCAGCAGTTACTGCACAGAGCAAGCTGACCAGCTGGCTTCAGCTGAACGCCGACTCCGGAGCCTCGCTGCGCTGGGGGGCTACCTGGGCGCCAAGAACATTTGCCCCCCAAAGGCGCACACAGAGCACCGGCCAGGCTGGAGTAACAACTCAGAGATCGCCAGTCGGGATCAATCAGCTGGTCGCCACTCGAGGGCAGCATTTCAGTAAAAAAAAAAAAAGGGAACAAAAATGAAGGACACCAAACTGCTGGACCGTTTCAGCTCACCATGAAGATTTTGTTTGCAGGTTGATCTCACAGCTTTCTGTAGCTATATAAACAGGGTGGCAATATAAGCAGAGTACTGAAGTGTAAGCAATGAAGCAATAAGAGGTCAATACCAGACAAGTAAGTGCAGAGACTGTATGGCCACTTCAGTTTGCATATGTCTTGGACACCAGAAGGAAAGGCAGATGCACCCACACCCTAGTCTCCCACCCTCCTCCCCAGTGGAAACAATTTACCTGAGGCGGGGGGGAGAAAGTTAGTTTTCACTCAGATCAGCCAACTGTCTTCTACCAGATCACAGAAAGTTGTTGTACAATTGAGACTTTAAAAGCTAAGGAACAGCACCCAGAAACTGTCAGGATACAAAACAATGACCCACTTGGTCCATCATCACCTTCTCACTTCCGATAATGCCATTATAATACTTCTAAGGCCAACTGCTCAGTGCCCAAAGCGAGACGCCTGTAATAAAAAGCACGAACGCTCCTGGTTTAGTGCCCTATTTACATCAGCTAAAAACAGTCACAGGCCGAAAACACACTCCGGTTTTGGACACTGAATGACAACATGAGCTACAAGGCCAATTAGACCAAATTAAAATATTCCCACAGGAAGAAAATATACACTAGTAAACATCCTGGAAGGCAAAGAGAGCTCTTGGAATAGAAACTTGCTACGCAGCTTCAATGCACCCTTGTCACTGTTTTGTCTTCTTATTCAAAGAGTAGGTTTCCTTCTTACCAGTCTCAGAGGAGCATCACAAGGGCCACCTTCAGGCCCGGGGAAGCTGTATCTGAGGCATCCTCTGCACTCAATGAAGACAGGTAATTTCAGAAGTGACTCACAGCAAAAACCTAATTTGAGTTGCTCTTTCCAAGGCAAGAGTTAAACTTTGTTTTTCCTTGAAGGAAAATATTCACCAACAGAACCCCCTCCCCCTTATTTTCAACTGCTGCTCTTTCTAAGCTCTTTTTCCTCCAGGCACATGTATACCCTGCAAGCATACATCACGAGAGCAAGTATCTGTATGTTTCTCCTGGCTCTTCTTTCAAGCAGGCAGGAGGCTGTTGGGATATCTGCAGGCAGCTGAAGATTTACATCTTAAATTTCAAAGTTACACCCTTAATCACCTAAGTGACTCCATAGATTGAAGCAAACTGGAGTCTAGAGGACAGACCGAGTCTACTGGCAGTTCAGATTCTGTCTTAGACTACTTCAACTCCATAGCTGAAGCCAGATCCAACCTGAAGAAGGACAAAGGGCAACAAAAAGATGGAAATGTAGGATGAGGATGGACAGTTCAGAGAAATAGGGTCAATGAGCAGGCATAAGGAAGAAAAAGTATAGTTTAGTAGGTAGCACATGGAGATGAAAAGCTTGATATTCTGATTTGGATTTTTGCATGTCTGCTGACTTCATTCATGTTCTTGGGGAATTTCTGGACAGCTTCTTTGGATTCCCTGATGAAACAGTTTGAGGTACTCTTTGATAAAGGACAGACCTCTTTCAAATCACTTGCTGATTGCTGTTGTACTGAACCCTAAGATTGAGGGAAGGGTTAAAAGGGCTGTTTGATTTTTTTTTTTTTTTAAGTCTTCCTGAGCTAAAACAAATCTAAAAGCACGTATAAAATAAACAAGTTGCTCTTGACCTGTTAGAGCAGGTTATATAAAACTGCTGGTAAAAATAAGCCTTAAAAAAGGAATTGTAATAACATATACAAGTAAAGCAGTCTTTTCCTCTGTGGTTCTTCACTTAATTAAGAAAGTTCCCCTTGGCTCTAGACAGAGCTGTGACTGGAACTACTTTGGCAAAGCAAGGTGCATAATGATACTTTAAAGAAAAAACACCCACTGACAAATGAATATTGAGGTGTTTGGGTTTTTTTTAATATCTGTATGAATAAACCATTTCTAGTGGTGAATCACCTGTTTACAGATTTTCCGGTAAACTATTCTCCAACCGAAAACGTTGAGAGTGAAAAAGCCACTCACAGAGAAGTAGTGGGGTGAAGACAAGACACTTCCTTACTACCATCCCTCTGGCTATTTTGCACAGCTCTCCCACATGACAGAGCTGTCTTTCTTATGCTCATTGTTGGGTTTACACATCAGTGGAGGTGCCATTAACTATCATATTACATCCAGATTTATTGTATTCGTTGCTTTTTAATTAAAAGAGGCTAAAGCAGGGGTTAATTGCACTGAATTTGAATTCAGCAGGGAAAGGAAGACATGATTGTTAACTTGGCACCAGAAGGCTCAGCAGTGATGGCAGAGTGGGATAATGGTGAGGATCCTGCATTTAGAGGCCTTAGCTGGGGTGCAGGTGCGTGTGAACAGAGGAAGCTCATGGGGAGCAGCAGTTAGCATGGACAGGTGAGGCAGTGTGAACAGAAACATACAGAAGCTAAATTACAAACGTTTAAATTCAGAAGTATTCTGCAATGACTAATATTCTAATGCAATACGCAAGAACTGATTTTGACGTTAATTTCACTTTGTAAATGGAAATCAAATATGGTGTCATGAGGTCCAATGATACACAGTCAGCTGTCCAGGAGTCACTCAAAAAGTTATCTGCTCTTCACACAATTCTACCTCCATGTTTTCAACACTATTTTTGGTGTCCCTCTCTGCACTCCTCCCTTTCCAAAATGAGCATGATGTGCTGCCATTGTCTTGCAGCAGGGTTTACATGGACAACAACAGATAAGCAACACAAGGCAACACCACCTGCAAATCTATAAGCCATCCTGGGAGGTAAAAGGTACGTTGCCAATATCTCCTGTCACTAACAACACTGACTACACAGCGTAAAAAGGGACCATGCTATTGACACATTATGAAGTTAGTCAACATGTATCCATCTGCTACACATAATTGGAGGTTGCATACATCATCAGCAAGGCATGAATTTAAGGAAGGCTATAGCCTGACATTTTAGTTGTAAATCGGATACATGTAACCCAAAAGTCATGGAAGGACAGCAGATACTGTCCCAGGGTGCCTGCCTAACAATTGCTTCTTAGTGTAGGGCAGCATTTTATGTAGTTTATGATGCTAATGGATATATATGCTGCTGCTCCAACTGTTTCTTCCTTCTGTACTGTTGACTTCACTGCCCAGTAACTTATTAACCAGACAGAGCTGTAAATAGTTTGATTTCAAGGATTTTATGACTTAAAAGGAAAAGTTAACAAACAATAACAAGGCTAAAAAAAGACCTAAGCAAAAAGAGAGCCTGAAGGCCAGAGGCTGTCCCTGAAGAGCCACTGGACAGCTTGTCCCACACTCCTCCAAAGCAGCGTCAGCAGCAACTCCCTGCCTGCCAAGTCCCCTGTGCTGTGCTGGGTACTGCCTGCTGGCCCCATGACCCAAGGTCTAATACAGCCATGGATGGTCCCCTCTCAGATGCAGATGTGAAAACATGGTGATTCCATCTTGCATGTTCAGCCCACCTATTTTCAGTGGAAAGAACTACGAATTGCCCAAGAACTGCCTGCCCTTTCAGCATGCAAAGGTAGAAAACAAGTATCAGTCAAAAGACGTAGTTAGGAAGAAGAGGCTGACTGGCATCATCGTTCTCCAGCAGCTCACACCGAAAGCCACACAGTTGGAGGAAACAGAACACATCTGTGACAGCACAAGCCAGCCCTCGCCATGGGACCCAAACCACTTGCATCCTTTCCTGTGCAAGATTGCTCCTACCAGCATGGGACTTGCAACGCTCACATAACTAAGCAGCAGGTGATGTATAAGTAAAGCTAGAGGCAACGAAGAATGGATAATCATGCACTACAATGCAGCTTACAAAGATACTCACCCTCTGCAAATGGTAGGGCAGGGGAATAAACAAAACTTCACTGGCACTTGATACAAAGCCAAAAAAGCTCTGAGAATGCAAACCCACAGCACATGATATTGCAACACTGTCTTGTAACCTTATTACAGACACCCATAGTTAACCCCTGCTAAGAGCATTAAATATGAATAATGGCTCACAGCTGCTACTGCTTCGTAACATGCTTATTTTGATGAGGAATATGTGCACAGCTTAAGTAATGTGCATCAGTTCAGACAAACCTACTTTCCTTTTGAAATTCATGCAGGGCCCTCTCTCCTTGCTGCAATTAATTGCAGAACCCAAGGCTATTATTCTTAAAAGGCAGGATTTTTCTCTGATCTTTGTCCTACGTTACTTTTTTTTCTTATCAGAAGTTGCAACATGAGCAGAGGTGGACGGCATAGCTTGATACAGCACTCATTACCAGGGGGCAGCCTTCTTTCTGTCTATTCTGTCCTAATTACTGTGAATCTGCCCACACATATAGCCCACAAGGATAGTTTTGTTTATTGTTCCTGAAATTAAAACATCCCTGTCCTACATCAGTACAACTATTATAAATGGTAATGTCCCTGGCTTGCATCATAAACATCAAAGTTAGGAAATGCTCGCTGTTTCATTCAACCCTTGACTAAGCAAATTTGGGTTTCTTTACTGACAAAGTAGCTGGTGAATATCTGATCATTAACAGAATGATTATCTAGCCAGAAGGCATTCTCTTCTCTACTTACTTTGCCATTAAATCATATGGGCCGCCTTAATTAGACTCAGTTGATACTGATCTCTATTTTAGAAGATTGCTGACTTTAGTCTGTTGACCTATATAATATTTAAAATAAATCAAGACCACTGTGCACTTACTGATCTAGATATGGATGATTTTCAGTGATAAAATGGCAGCTAAGTATCCAATACTAACTGGAAGTCAACGGACTGCATAGACAAATACTGTTGGTTATTCAGAAAATTAATCATGAAGCTCTACTGAAAAGGAAACTCTTATCCTTGGAACAAATTCAGAAAGACAGAAGAGGCAGTGAGAGTTCCTAAACTGAATGATTCATTAGAGTTACCTTTACCTATTGCTTCATGAGTAAATATTGTAATATTAGCTCCCATACATCTTTTCTGTCCTTATCCAGTTCCTGTACAAGGGTTTTATGTAAGAATGCAAAGCTAGCGTTATCTAGGTCTGAACATGTCCCTGAGAAAAAAAAATGCAGAAAGGGGTTTCCCCTTCTTCAGACTCGGCTCTAAGGAGCCCTTAGGTCAGGCAGGCACTCCACAATGCTTAGTTGAGGTCTCTGAAATTAAAGCTTTCATTTTTAAAAGTATGTTTCTAGCCGCTATAGTTGCAGCAATAACCTCCCAAACACGAAACGAGTAATAGATGTAATGATGTCTGCAGCCAGCCTTGGAACAGTGACTCAGACGAGCAAACTTCTCTGTTCCGTGTAAGTCTGATGAGAGTGTCAAGTCCAATCCCCAGTTACGTGACCTCAATGCTAGCATTACCTAAAGAATTACTGATTTTAATGCAAGAAACAGGTTTGGGCAAGTACAGCTCCTTGGAACTGGAAGCAACTGTGGGGAAAGAAATCCCAGAAGCAGTAACAGGGAAACAGGAAGGACAGAAGAGAACAGGGAGGAAAGAAGTGGAGTCAGTAGCGCCAAGAGACTCCCTTGCTGAAGAGAGAACGTCATGATCAGGCAGAAAACCAATAAATTAAAACTAATTACCATATAGCCCCTGCCCATCAGGAAATACCCATGTATGTCAACAAGCTGCGGATTCAGAGATCAGGAGGGAGAACACTGCTATGGGGAAGTGAGAATCCCAAAGCTATAGCAGGGACTCTTTCTAATGTGGCAAGTTTGACGTCCCTACATTGAACGCTCGCACCTTTAGGGGTGGGTGACCAGTGCAAACTGTTCCTTCCTGCAGCCCGCCAGAGGAGCTTGTCAGCTTGTCTGGAGTCAGACATGGGGCAACCCAACAAGCAGGCAGTGCAGGCACCATGCCAATTTGCACTGCAGTGCCGACTCAAGCCCCGGTTGGTAGGACGTTGTGAAGCAAGTGAGCTCCAACTTCTACCAAGGTCAGACAGGGGTCCGACAACTAACAACCTCTCAGAGCCTCTCGTCTTAAACTTAAATCCAAGAAGCCCTAGGCAAGCTAGTATTTCCCTTAGCTTTCACAAGGCCATAGACCACTCCATGAAGACACTTCAGTAGCGTGGACACCATATTCTCCCTCCTAACACAATTTTCTTCCTGAAAAATGAAGTCTCATTAGCAAGACACTTCTAGTTTCTTCTGTAACTCATTTTGAATGCATAATAAAAATACAGGTAAAAATGGGTTACCTAATTTAAGCACTGGCTCAAATTTTTAACTCAATTTTTGGTTTAGAGGGTATTCACTTTTTGTAGAGAAAAGGCAGACAGCTAATCAGGTCAGGTACCTTGGCAACATCCCAGATCCAAATGTTCCTCTGGCTATAATACGGATTTTGGGGTAAGAAACAAACATCTCCACAAATTGCTGATGCAAAGAAAAGACAGTCCAGCAACTCCAGAAGAAAAAACTCATACATATCCTTGAAAAGATTGATTATTAAAGCAAAGCTTTCAACATTAAAATATCTGTGGTACCTTTATACTAATGCAAGGGACGCTGCTGCTGTTCTCAGAGTTGTGACAGCCGATTTAAAGTGTATTGCACACACTTCGCATATAAATAGAGTTTAAGATAGCGTTAGAAGGAATAATACTGTCTAATATTATTGCTGCCAAACTACTGTCAAACACATTTTCAAACTAATTGATACTGCATGTTCAGCTCATCGTATCAGTAACGTTCAACAACGCTTCCATTTTGTTGAACTGCAGCTCCCCTTCACTAAAAGCCACTTTAGCTGAAGTAACTGGTCTGAGTAATTCCAGCTCTAGGCAGGCATCCAGATGTCTGCAATGTCCATTGATCAGCCTTAAGAGGCTGAAGCTGAGCCATGACTCCACACTGCACGCACAGTAGACATTTTTAATAAATGCTGACCTGCAGTTCAGCTCTTTTGCTGGGTGGGTCACGGCTGAATTGCTGATGCAGCCCAGCAGATCGAGGAGTTTCACAAGGAATTCAAAGCGCAGAGATGTCACAGTTTGATGCTCTCTTTCTACAGCTGGTATAACCTCAGTTGGACATCCCCAGGGGAGCCTCCAACTTCCCAAATATACTGTAGAACTACAGAATAATTAAAGTGAACCTTTTCTTGCCATCAATTTATATAATCTCTTGTACTGTTCTGATCTATCGGCTCATTGCCTCCAGTTCCTCTGTTGGGACACTCTAGGATTGTCACATTGACTTCTCTCATGTGATGATGGGGTGCTGATGTGTCATTCCTTATCAGCAACTCGTGCATCTTGCAGGGCACCTTTTACATTTTCCTAACCTATGTCTGGAAACTTGTAGCCAAATTAACAACCTTTGTCGCATCTGCCTTGATTTGTGTACTGTATTCCTTGGAGACACTCCATGATCCTCCCACTGAACATAACTAACCTAAAAACCACAACTAGGTATTATGTCAGGTGATGCATTTTGTTTTTCCAAATAATTATGCGACTATGGGCTGAGGAATGCCGAGGTTACCACATAAACCAATTAAGATCTCTTGCATGTCTGTCTTGCTTAAGTTTAAGCCAGAGGTCTATCTTTCTACACCTTCTCAGAAAAAAAATAGAATTATACCAAACTAGGTGTTCATTACACGTACACCACCTCCCAGAATCGCAGCGTGGTTGAGGTTGGAAGTGACCTCTGAAGGGCATCTTGTCCAAGACCCCTGCTCAGGCACAGCCACCTAGAGCAGGCTGCCCCGGACACTTCGTGGTGCTTTGGTACACGTTCTGCCTGTACAGGATGCACACGTGTGCACCGTATATATCTAACAGTTTTTGTTACAAAGCCCCAGTTAAGTGATAATGGTTCAGCTTTCAAAGAAAGCCTATACACAGGTTTCTTGGTAAGCACTCACCTAAAACACTCTGTTATGACATTCATTTTAAAGTAGCATGGATATTCTAAACCCTAAGTTATTAGTCGTGACATCTACTAGTTTTTCCTCAAAGGAATTTCCCACTTACTTACTGTTATTCCAATAAATCTGGCATAATTGCTACACTTTTATGTTTGTGCACTTTTTTCTTTTAAACTCTCTGCTTCTCGGTCTCGGTGACAAAGCGTGCATCGCCAAGGCTCCCAGCTGACAAACGGGCTGATGTCTCAACAGCCACCAGTACTCTGTGCTTGCTCCTTTCTAACTGGTGAGAGAAATCACAAGTCTCTACTGGAGCGATACAGATTTCCAGACCCGGCACGAAGAAACGTATCCCTTTCTCTTGGCAAGTGACCAGTAAAGCCCCACGGACAGGTGAGACTCGGGTGTTTAGGGTCTCCCCCCCGCTCTGTCCTCTCAACCCCGCCGCGAGGGGCTCG
>NW_008795035.1:1371366-1371717 GCF_000699145.1 Aptenodytes forsteri
ATGTTTGTGCTCTTTTTTCTTTTAAACTCTCTGCTTCTCGGTCTCAGTGACAAAGCGTGCATCGCCAAGGCTCCCAGCTGACAAACGGGCTGATGTCTCAACAGCCACCAGTACTCTGTGCTTGCTCCTTTCTAACTGGTGAGAGAAATCACAAGTCTCTACTGGAGCGATACAGATTTCCGGACCCGGCACGAAGAAACGTATCCCTTTCTCTTGGCAAGTGACCCCAGTAAAGCCGCGGACGGGTGAGACTCGGGTGTTTAGGGTCTCCCCCCCGCTCTGTCCTCTCACCCCCGCCGTGAGGGCGCAGGCGGGCTGGATCAGGCAGCCGGGGCGGCAGGCCGCCAGCGG
>NW_008795035.1:1372036-1372298 GCF_000699145.1 Aptenodytes forsteri
AACGGCGGCGCGCGGTTGTTAGGCCCGGAAGGTCAGGGAGCCGAAAGGGGAAGATGCGCTGGACGTGGAAAAACAGCGGAGAGATGACGGGATGAAGCTGTCCCGTAGGGCATTGCCCACCCGTAGTGGGCAGGAGATTCGGTTCGTACCGCGGATACGGCGCTGGCTTTAGTTTCAGTATTTAAAATGCCGACATCTGAATCTTAGGACCTGCTAAGATGCAAAGGGTCGGCGGCCCGTTCTGGTGGGAAGGGGGCGGCGG